>NW_026867526.1:792783-1037172 GCF_020745735.1 Hemiscyllium ocellatum
GCATGCTTCCCATCATCTCTGACAATCTCAGACTGTGGGTACAAAAAGTTCCCTTCCTGGTGAATGACAAACAGCTGTGGTGTTGGAAATGAAAGGAAGCTCGCAACCAGAATTGAATCCTTTCTGACTTGTGAGACTAGATGTCCATTGAGGATGGCATAGTAATACGGGAGCAAGTGTGTTTCTCCCAAGCAAAGGTCACTGTCAGATACTGGCTGAACTCCACCAGGGTCTTCCTGTGATTTCCAAAATGAAGATGTTGACAAGATGTTTTGTCTGGTGGCCGGGATCAGATGCCGACGCAGCCATGTTTGTGGGTCAATGGCTGGAGTGCCAACAAAGACAAAGATTGCCACCAGCAACTGCACCCCATCCATAGAACTGGTCAGGTAACATCTGGACACAGTTGCACGTCAACTGTGCCAGTGCTTTCATGGTGGTTATCCATTTAATCATTGTGTACACACAATGTGGTTGGATGTGCATGTCGTGCATTTGTCAAATGTGGGGATGACAATTGAAAAGTTGTGAGGATCTTTTACAGTACACAGAAACTGGACATGCTGGTCCCAGCTATCATGCTGGCCATCATTTAGCAGGAGGGAGCCTTGTGTCTTTCTTAAAGTGGAATGATATTCAGCATGTAAGGACAGCTGCATCTGTTGTCTGATAGTCTGGGGGAAAGAGCAGTTCAAACATGAAAGAAAGTTTAAAGATACAGCCTGCAACTTTAGTCAATACACAAGTGTCCCAATTTGTGATTGATTATAGACCAGCACTCACACAAATACAGGAACAGAAGCATTGGTATTGCAGAGAAGACTCCACTCCAGATTAAATCTGATGTTCTTCCACCTTGTGGAGTGTGTGAAAAGGTGTCATGAACACCAATGCTGGCCGGAAGGTATTTCTATACGAGAGAGGCAGTTTAGTCCAGGAGACAAAATTTGCTGTTAAAGCGATTGGAATTGCCATGTATGTGTAAGAGGCATGGTCGAATGATGTACACTTCTCAAGGCAGAGAGGTGATCCTGATTCAGTATTTGTGTCAACCGATACCTATAACATCAAAAGTGGGGCAGGAAGAAAACATACCCAGCCACACGGAACATCCAACAGGCTGCCAGAAACTGTGGGTTCTCCCTGTCCTCCCAGTGTCCAAGAAACCTCTGAGGGCAAGATTGACATGGCAGATATCGCAGCCTTGATGCCATTACCACCAGCAGAAAAAGATGAATTCCTGCTGACTTGCTCAATGGGCAAGAGGTAGGCAGCAGTCCAGTACATGCCAGCAGTATCTGCGCCAGACTCCGTGGAACCAAATCTGGTGTAAGCATGCCCCAGGAGAGGCAACAGCAAACAGAATGGGCCTTTTTCTCAGGACTGCAGAGTGGTGGACCTCACTGGATATGATTTCCCCGATTGGGGCAGTTAACCTGGTCCAATCAGGCAGTCCAGGCAGACAGATGTGTTAGCAGTTCTGCTCACTTGAGTTTCCAGCTCTGTAAAGTCTTGCTGAAGTATTACACAGTGTGCATGTGTACATTGTTGATTTGCTTCGCCCAGCATATTACACGCAAGGAGCTCAGCTTTACCATATCTTGGATGGAACAGAGATGGCCATCCACCCGATGAGGAAGATGACAGCTGCAAATGGCTCTTCCCTTGAGGCATTGATGTGTGAAGTACTGAGCTCCCAGTGCAGTTGAATTCCCTTGCCTGAATGATCTGGAAGGAGGAGGGCACCCCAGGAGAGCTCCCAGATGACAAAGTCATTAGTGCTTTCAAAAATGGCAACATGTCAGACTGTTGTAACCACAGGGGATTATTCCAGATGTTGGCCACTGGAAACTCACCATCAACTGTCTCTTCCCTGTGGCTGAGGAACTCCTCCCAGTGTCTCAGCGTCAGTCAACCATAGTTAAGCACAATGGACATGGTTTTCAATGCTGTATATGTCCCTTTTGAACCTTATAAAGGCCTTTGACACCATCAGTTGGGAAGCATTTGTCGAACATTCTTTTCCGCTTAGTTGCAGCTTGAAGTTTGTAACCATCCTTTGACACTTCCACAAATGTCTATAAGTAATCGTAATGACAAACTGCTTCAATACTTACCCAGTTGAGCAGGGCTGTCTGATCAACTCAACACTGTTCTGAATTGACCTCGCTGCAGGGTGTCATTGCTGACAATCTGCCCAGTTTTGAGCCCAGGTGGCTTTTATTGTAGTCCTGCATTTTCGCTGTCCCAGAAGCTCTTGTTGGGCTTCAGTTTGAGGGTTAAGGTACTTTTCTTTGAAGGGTGCGGCACAGTGGTTAGCAATGCTGCCTCACAGCGCCAGAGACCTGGGTTCCATTCCTGCCTCAGGCAACTGTCTGTGTGGAGTTTGCACATTCTCCCTGTGTTTGCATGGGTTTCCTCTGTGTGCTCCAGATTCCTCCCACAGTCCAAAAATTTGCAGGTTAGGTAAATTGGCCATTCTAAATTGCCATTCGTATTTGTTGAGGGGGTAAATGTTGAGGAATGGGTCTGGGTGGGTTGCTCTTTGGAGGGTCGGTGTGGGCTTGTTGGGCCGTTTCCACACTGTAAGTAATCTAGTCTGTGAGCAGTTGTAGGACCTCTGGGTTTTAACAAGTATTGTTCCTTTCCCAGGAGTGTTCCATAGCAACAAAGCAGAGAACATTTTTTAATTTCGTTGAAAAGAGCAAATGCTGGAGATCACAGTGGGTCAGACAGCATCCATGAGAGAGAGCAAGCTAAGTTTTAGTGTCGGGATGTCTCCTCATCAGAGCTGTTCATTTATTGTTTGTTTTCTGTGATTTACTTGAGGTTAGTTTTATATTGGCCCCTTGTGACCCCTGCCCACGAGTGCTTGGTGGGGACTGAGGCCAGGGATAGCCAGTTTTTGATTATTTATTTCCTTCTGACTTTGCCCAGAGGGAATAGTTTTTTTTTGTTTTAGAAATTGACAGCAGGTTTAGTTTCTGTTTTAAGAGCAGAGTGTATGCCACAGTGTGGTGCCTGATCTGGGAATGTCTGTTGCAGGCAGTGGAGGTTGTTTTTCAGGCTGGAGGCTTGAGGGGAAGACAGGAATGGATGCGGGGTCCAATTCCATTTTTCATTTATGTAAAAGATTTCAATGAGAATATAGGATGCATGGTTTGTGAGGAATGGCAGTTCGAGTTTAATTTTAATAAATGCAATGTGGTGCATTCAGGTAAGAGGGACAGGACAAGGTATACACAGTTCATAGTAGGGCTTGTGAAGTGTTGTCAAACAGAGAGACCTCAGAGTTGGCAGAATGTCTTGGTGGCCAAGTACATCGATCCCTGAAATATCCCACCCAGGTTGGTAGGCCTGTCAAGAAAGCTTACGATGTTAGCTTTCTTGGTAGAGGTATTGAGTTTCTGAGCCATGAGGTCATGTTGCAGCTGTAGAAAACTCTGGTGTGGCCACACTTGGTGTATTGTGTGCTTTTTGGTTACTGCATTATAGGAAGGATGCAGATTGTTTGGAAAAGGTTCACAGGCAATTTATTAGGATGTTGTCTGGTCTGAAGGGAAGTTCTTTTGAAGAAAGGCTGAGGGACTTGAGGCTGTTTTCATTAGAGAGAAGGTTGAGAGGTGAATTAATTGAAGTATCTGAGGTAATCCGAGGATTCAGGGTAGAGAGTGAGAGCCTTTTTCAACGGATAGTGATGGCTCGCATGAGGGGACACAGCTTTAAATCGAGGAGTGATTGATACAGGACAGTTGTCAGAGGTAGTTTCATTACTCAGAGTTGTACGGGTGTGGAATGCCCTGCCTGCAACTGTTGTAGACTCACCAAATTTATGGGAATTTAAATGGTCGTTGGATAAACTATGGATGAAAATGAAATTTTGTGCAGGATAGATGGGCTTCAGATTGGTTCCACAAGTCATCGCATCATCGAGGGTTGAAGGACCTGTGCTGCGCTCTAATGGTCTCTATTCTATGTCCTGAACAAACGTGCAGATAACATGATAGCTGCAAATTCTCATGTAGCCAGTCTCAAAACATACCCAGCCACTCAGAACATCCAGCACGGCTGTCCGAACCTGTGGGTTCTCCCAGTCTCCCCAGCCTGGAAGAAACCTCTGAGGGCAAGATGGATGCGGCAGATGTCTCAGCCTTGACACCTTTTACCTACCAGCAGAAGAAGAAAAATCTTTTCTGCGACGCAAGAAGTTGGCCACTGTACAGCACTGGCACCATTGGTCAAGCCAGAGTCCGAGGAAGTGGACCGAGTGGGAAAGTAACTCAGGAAAGTGACAGGAAAGAGAATGGGCCCATGTCCCAGGGCTTAGAGGAGGATGGAGGTAATGATTGGAACGTAGTCACCCAGTGAATGTCATGAAGTATACTTCCCCTGGTTGGGCTCATCCCCTGGTCCAAGCAGGGAGACCTGACTGGCAGGTGTGTCAGGGGTTCTGCTCACTCGAGGAGACATCTGTGCAAAGACTAGGTCAGTGTCATGTCCTGTGCATGTGTAAATTGTTGACGTGCACCCCGCAGCATGTTGCACGCAAGGACCTCAGCAGGAATCAAGCCTTAGATGAGACAAAGAAGATTGTTCTCCATCTTAAGAATGAGACTGCGGGTGCAAGTGGTACTCCCCCTGAGTGCGGAGATACTGAGCTCCCAGTGTAGCTGCATGCCCTTGTCTGTTTTACCTGGAAGGAGGAGAACATCCCAGGAGTGTTCCCAAATGCCACAGTTGTGAGTGTTATCAAAAAATGGTACACGTCAGACTGTGGTAACTCCAGGGGAATATCCTCAATGTCGAGCATTGGAAAACCTATCGCCAAGGTCCTGTTCAACTCTCTCATTCTAGTGCCTGAGGACCTCCTCCTGGAGACTCAGTCTGGCTTTCTGTCACAGAGGACCAGAAGGGACATGATTTTCACTGCTGCATATAGCATTCTTCGACCTTATAAAGGCGTTTGACACCATCAATCAGGAAGCATTTTTGAAGTGTTCTTCACCACTTTAGTTACAGCATGACATTTGTCACCACCCTTCTCCTGGTCCACAATGACAGATGTCATCATTATGACAAATGGCTTCAACACCTGCCCGTTGCCCCTTTGAACTGGTGGTGAGCAGGGCTGTGTCATCACCACAACACTCCTGAACCTAAGTTGCTGCAGGACCACTCCACCGACAAGCTGCCCACATTTACTCCAAGGGGGCTTTTGTTTTAGTCCTGCACTGTTGTTGTCCCAAAAACACTTGATGGGGTTCAGTGTGAGTGATAAATTATTTTCAGTTGAAATGAGCAGGTGTACTTCCTCTGGATTGCAACCCATTGTTGTTCTTTTCCCAGGAGTGTTCAATAGCGACATAACAGAGAGGGTTTATTCTTTGAAAAAACCAAATGCTGGATATTACTGCAGGTCAGACAGCATCCATGAGAGAGAGCAAGCTAGGATATAGAGTCTAGATGACTCCTCAGCAGAGCTGTTCATTTATTGATTGTTTTCTTTGATTGACTAAAGTTTCTTTTTATGAGGCTACAGGTGCAATAGGTATTCCCCTGAGGCATTGAGGTGGATGGGCACTGAGCTCCCAATGCAGCTGCATGCCCTTGTCTGCCTTACCTGGAAGGAGGGGAGCATCCCAGGAGAGCTCCCAGATGCCACAGTTGTGAGTGTTTTCACAAGAGAACGTGTGAGGCTGTGCTAACTACAGCAAAATCTCCCTGATGTCGACCATTGGAAAATGTATCACCAAGGTTCTTGTCAACTCTCTCCTGCCTGTGCCTGAGGAACCCATCCCGGAATTTCCCTGTTCTTCAGCGCCAGACGGGAACAAAGGACATGATTTTTACTGTTATATACGGTGCTCTTAGAACTTCCAAAGTCCTTTGACACCATCAAACAGGAAGCATCTGTGGAGCATTCTTCTCTGATTTAGTTGCGTCATGAAACTTGTCACCATCCCTCACCTGGTCCAGAACGATGTGTGAGTCATTTTAAAGACAAATGGTTTCAACACTGACCCATTCTGCCTCTGACCCAGTGTCGAGTAGGGCAATGTCATCACCACAAAACAGCTCTGAATCTACTTCACTGCAGGACCTCACCTCAGATAAGTTGCCCACTTTTAGACCAAGGGGGCTTGTATTGAAGTCTTGCAATGTCGCTAAACAGAAACCCTTGATGGTAGTCAGTGTGAGCAGTACATTGTTTTTAGTTGAAATGAGCAGGTGTCCTTCCTCTGGATTTTTAACCATTCCCAGATACCCTCCTGAGGAATGTTCAATATTGACAGAGCAGAGAGAGGTGATTTTTAACATAATTTTTGTTGAAATGAACAAATGCTGGAGATTACAGCTGGTCAGAGAAAATCCGTGAGAGAGAGCAAGCTAAGATTTTGTGTTCAGATGACCGTGCATTTGAGCTGTTCATTTGTTGTTTGTTTTAGTTGACAACCTTGACTTTATTTTATTTTGACACTGTGTGACCCATGCCCAGAAGTGGTTGGTGGACACAGGGAGAGCCAATTTTTAATTGTTTATTTCCTTCTGTTTTTCCCTCAAGGAGAAGTGTCCTTTTTGTTTTATAACGTGAAAGCAGCTTGTGTTTCTGTTTTGGAAGTGTAGAGTGCTATGTCTATTTGGATGAGCGTGTTGCACAGACTGGGTGTTGGTTATCAGTCTGGAGGCTTTGATGAATATATGAATTGGTGATGTGTCCGGTGCCGTTTGTCATTTATGTAAAGGATTTGGTTGAGAAAATAGGGCGCATGGTTTGTAAGGAGTGTTAGGCAGATTATAATTTTGATACATGCAAAATGGTGCATTTAGGTTTGAGGAACAAGCCAAGACCACATTTGGAACGGCCTGTAGAGTGTTGTCAAACAGAGAGTCCGAGGGTTGACAAAACCTCTACAGTGCGGAAGTAGGCCATTTGGCACAACAGACCCACACTATCAGTCTCATTTCCCTTACGTGCAAAAGTAGAGGCACACATCAAGAGCCTGGAAAGCTAACGATGATCAAACCACTGCAGTGTGCCCTATGTGCAGCACTGTTCGAACCCATTGTATCAATTTGTCTATGTGGAGATTTTAAAGATTTGATGAGAGAATTTTTGAAGCCAGGTATAAAACTGATGCATCACGTTGAGGACTTGGCTGGAAAACCGTAGATGCCTGGTCATTGACAAAGCTGGATATGTGTCATACGAATGTAGCATTATGCTTCAATGAGGATTCCCGTAAATATGCTACAGTTAATACCCATAAAGGGTGTAACCACTGTATTTGACTGCATTTGTTTTGGGATATCGTCAGCCAATGTATCGTTCCAGTGAATGGCCAAGAACTGTTTACAAGGTCTACCCATGGTCCCTATTTCTATGAAGATTTGCTAATCACAGGGGAGATCAATAAAGATCATTTAATGTTTATCCAAGACCTTAGGAAGGAAGAAAATGTGTTCCAAGGCACCCCAAGTGACGTAATTGAGCTACTGCATGGACAAGTGGGTAAGACAGATTTGAAGATAAAGCGAGGACAACCAAGAGTTCATCGGCTCTTACGTCTGCATTGGAGCTTCAGTCTTTCCTTGGGTTAGTGAATTATTACGGAAAATTGTGTAATCACCTGGCCTCCATTTTGGCAGCTGAGATTTGCAATTGAGAAGGGCCTGCATTGCAAATACTCACATCGCCAAGAAGAACCCTTATTGGAATTGAAAAAGCAGCTATCATCATTTAATGCCTTGGCAGAGAATGATCTCCAGTCAGATGTGGTACTGACGTACAAAGCGTCACCATCTGGTATCCAGTTACTGCTAGCTCACCGACAGAAGGGATTGCCTTGTCTTACGTGCTTCCCAGAGTTTGGCTGATGCTGAATGAAAATGCATCCAGATGGAGATGGAATGTTTGGCAGTAACCTTTTGTGTGAGAAAGTTCAGCCAATAGATTCCTGCAGTTATCTTTGATGTAGCAATGCATCACAAAACCCTGCTAGAGCTACCTGGAGAAGGCAGGGCTATCCCACTTCCAGCTTGAGGTTAAATTCAGAAGTGAGCTCTTATTCTGAGTGCATGGATTTACAGCTTGGAACACCATATCTGCAGTCAACTGGTTAATGCCTGAAGTCACCATGGCACGTGCCACCAAAGGAAGAGTTCATTTTAGTTTTAACCATTCTGCATCCCTTAGAACATAGAACATAGAACAATACAGCACAGAACAGGCCCTTCGGCCCACGATATTGTGCCGAACATCTATCCTAGATTAAGCACCCATCCATGTACCTATCCAATTGCCGTTTAAAGGTCGCCAATGATTCTGACTCTACACTCCCACGGGCAGCGCATTCCATGCCCCCACCACTCTCTGGGTAAAGAACCCACCCCTGACATCTCCCCTATACCTTCCACCCTTCACCTTAAATTTATGTCCCCTTGTAATACTCTGTTGTACCCGGGGAAAAAGTTTCTGACTGTCTACTCTATCATTTCTCTGATCATTTTATAAACCTCTATCAAGTCACCCCTCATCCTTCGCCGTTCCAACGAGAAAAGACCGAGAACTCTCAACCTATCCTCGTACGACCTATTCTCCATTCCAGGCAACATCCTGGTAAATCTTCTCTGCACCCTCTCCAAAGCTTCCACATCTTTCCTAAAGTGAAGCGACCAGAACTGCACACAGTACTCCAAATGTGGCCTAACCAAAGTCCTGTACAGCTGCAACATCACTTCACGACTCTTGAATTCAATCCCTCTGCTAATGAACGCTAATACACCATAGGCCTTCTTACAAGCTCTATCCACCTGAGTGGCAACTTTCAAAGATCTATGTACATAGACCCCAAGATCCCTCTCTTCCTCCACCTGACTAAGAACCCTACCGTTAACCCTGTATTCCGCATTCTTATTTGTTCTTCTAAAATGGACAACCTCACACTTGGCAGGGTTGAACTCCATCTGCCATTCCTCAGCCCAGATCTGCATCATATCTAAGTCCCTTTGCAGCTGACAACAGCCCTCCTCACTGTCCACAACTCTACCAATCTTGGTATCATCTGCAAATTTACTGACCCACCCTTCAACTCCCTCATCCAAGTCATTAATAAAAATTACAAACAGCAGAGGACCCAGAACTGATCCCTGCGGGACTCCACTTGTAACTGGGCTCCAGGCTGAATATTTACCATCCACCACCACTCTCTGACTTCGACCGGCTAGCCAGTTTTCTATCCAATTGGCCAAATTTCCCTCTATCCCATGTCTCCTGACTTTCCACATAAGCCTACCATGGGGAACCTTATCAAATGCCTTACTAAAATCCATGTACACTACATCCACTGCTCTACCCTCATCCACATGCTTGGTCACCTCCTCAAAGAATTCAATAAGACTTGTAAGGCAAGACCTACCCTTCACAAATCCGTGCTGGCTGTCCCTAATCAAGCAGTGTCTTTCCAGATACTCATAAATCCTATACCTCAGTACCCTTTCCATTACTTTGCCTACCACAGAAGTAAGACTAACTGGCCTGTAATTCCCGGGGTTATCCCTATTCCCTTTTTCGAACCGGGGCACAACATTCGGTACTCTCCAGTCCCCTGGTACCACCCCCATTGACAGTGAAGACGAAAAGATCATTGCCAACGGTACTGCAATTTCCTCTCTTGCTTCCCACATAATCCTAGGATATATCCTGTCAGGCCCAGGGGACCTGTCTATCCTCAAGTTGTTCAAAATGTCCAATACATCTTCCTTCCTAACAAATATCTCTTCTAGCTTACCAGTCCGTTTCACACTCTCCTCTTCAACAATACAGTCCCTCTCGTTCGTAAATACTGAAGAAAAGTACTCATTCAAGACCTCTCCTATCTCTTCCGACTCAATACACAATCTTGGGGGGCCTATAGTAAACACCCAACAAGGTGACTGCACCTTTCCTATTTCTGACTTCAGCCCATAATACCTCCAAAGGCAGATCCCCCTCAAACTTCCTTTCTGCAGCCGTTATACCATTTCTAATTAGCAATGCCACCCCCCTCCTTTTTTACCACCCTCCCTAATCTTACTGAAACATCTGTAACCAGGAACCTCCAACAACCATTCCTGTCCCTCATCTATCCACGTTTCCGTGATGGCCACAACATCGTAGTCCCAGGTACCGATCCACGCCTTAAGTTTACCCACCTTATTTCTGATACTCCTTGCGTTGAAGTATACGCACTTGAGCCCATCTCTGTGTCCGCAAGTATTCCCTGTCAGTGCTACCTTCTCCACAGCCTCCCTACATTCTTGGACATCCTGACAAACAGCTAGCTTACTTGCTGGACTACAAGTCCGGATCCCATCCCCCTGCCAAATTAGTTTAAACCCCCCCCGAAGAGTGCTAGCAAACCTACCCCCCAGGATATTGGTGCCCTTCTGGTTCAGGTGCAACCCGTCCTGTTTGTACAGGTCCCACCTTCCCCAGAATGCAATCCAATTGTCCAAATACCTGAAGCCCTCCCTCCTACACCATCCTTGCAGCCACGTGTTCAACTGCACTCTCTCCCTATTCCTTGCCTTGCTGTCACATGGCACCAGCAACAACCCAGAGATGACGACTCTGTCCGTCCTAGCTTTTAGCTTCCAGCCTAACTCCCTGAGCTCTTGAATGACCTCCCCACCCCTCTTCCTACCTATGTCGTTGGTGCCAATGTGTACCACGACTTCTGGCTGCACACCCTCCCCCTTAAGGATTTTGAAGACACGGTCCGAGACGTCTCGGACCCTGGCACCCGGGAGGCAACAAACCATCCGAGAGTCTCGCCCATGTCCACAGAACCGCCTGTCCGTCCCTCTAACTAGAGAGTCTCCTATAACTAGCGCTCTCCTCCTCTCCCCCTTTCCCTTCTGAGTCTCAGAGCCAGACCTCACGCCACAGACCCCGTCATTGCAGCTTACACCTGCAAGGCTGTCCCCCCCAACAGTTTCCAAAGCTGTTTACTTATTGTTTAGGGGAACGACCACAGGGGAACCCTGCACTGCCTGCTTCTTCCCCTTCCCACCTCTAACTGTTACCCAGCTACCTCTGTTCTCCGGCGTAACTATGTCCCTGTAGTTTCTATCAATCACCCTCTCAGCCTCTCAAATAATGCTCAGTTCATCCAACTCCAGTTCCAGTTCCCTAACTCGTTCGGTGAGGAGCAGGATCTGACTGCATTTCCTGCAGATGATGTCGGCAGGAGTATCGGTGGTCACCCCTACCTCAAACATCCTGCAAGAGGAACATTCCACTGCCTGCGCTGCTATGACTGTACACTTTGTCTCCAAAACAAGAACACTGAGTCAATAACACTGAGTCGCTTACCTGTGGACTTTAAAGTTAGGTTAGAGGAGGAGGATGGGAGGGAGGCCCTACGAAGTAGGGCCTGGGGTCTAGAACACACCCACTCAAATACCAATCACTTACCTTCCCGACCAGCTCTGCATTCCAACCTCACTTCCGCCCAGCTCGCGCCGCTGTCTGCGGTGAAAGGGCCGTTGGCGTCGAGGTCATCTTCTGGTCATCTCTGACAATATCACACTGTAGATACAAGAATTTCCTTTCCTGATGAAACAAGAACCACTGGTGGTGTTCAAAACTGATGACGATCATCATAACCAGGATGGAATTCTTTCTGGAGCTGGCAAGACCAGATGACAGTTGAAGATGGCACGCTTATGTGGGGAGCAAAGATGTTTGTTACAGACAAAGGTCATTGTCAGATACCACCAGACTCCACCTATGATTTCCAAAATGAAGATATTGGTGAGAGGTTATGTCTGATAGCCAGAATTGGATGCCGATGCAGCCATTTTGGTGGGGCAATATCCACAATGCCAAGGACAGAGGACAGAAATTGTCACCAGCAGTGCATCATTTTCATGGCACTGACCAGGTAGAACCTTAGCTCAGTTACAAGTCGAATGTGCCGGTCCATTATGTGGGATCTGTACTTTAAGGATGTCGGTCACAGATAAAGGGTATTCATTTGCCAGCAGGTAGTTTAGTGTATTGCCTAAAATCGAATGGCATTAGCATGTAGTGACAACTGCATGCGTTGTCTGATTGTATGGTGGAAAGTACAGTCCAAACATTGAGGGCAAAGTTAAGTAAACAGCCAACAACTTCACTGGATGTCAAACTGTCCCACTTTCTCTCTGATTATAGAAACACCACTCACACAACTGCAGTGACAACGCCACCAGAATTGCTAATGTGAAGAAGCCTCCAAGTTAAATCGGATCTTCTCGGATGTTGTGGGGAGAGTGACACGGCATCAGGAAGGCCAATGCCAGTCACAAAACCCCTCTTTGTGGAAGGCAGTTTATTTCATGGCACAAAATGTGCGGTTGAATCGGTGGGAATGGCCCTGAATGTGTTCAAAGTGAAGTCAGGTCACAAGATGTGCAATGCTTATGTCACACTAGAAGTCCTGAACAATTTTGAGGATCGCATGATTGCTGCAACCTCAAGACTTGGTCAGGAGCACAACATACCCAGCCCCTCACAACATTCAGCAAGGCTGTCTGAACCTGTGGGTTCTCCCCCTCCTCCACTCAGTGTGGAAGAATCCTCTGAGAGTGAGATGGACATGGTAGATGTTGCAGCATTGACACCATTACCACCTGTAGAAGAAGATACATTTCTTCTGAGATGCAAGAAGTGGGCCACAGTCCAGCCCAAGGCGGCGGAATGCACCCCCGAGTCCGAAGAAGTGGATCTTGTGGGAAAATGACTCATGATATGTCCCAGGAATTAGAGGGGGACGGAAGTGAACCTCATTGAATATATATTTCCAGGTTGAGGCTGTTCACCTGGTCTAATCAGGGAGACCTGACTGGCAGATGTGTCGGCGATCTGCTCAACTGAGCTGTGTCGATGAAGGCTAGGTCAGTGTCATGTACTTTGCCCATGGCGAATTTTGGAGTGCATGCCATAACATGTTACATGCATGGAGTTCAGCAATATCTAAGCCTTGGATCAAATAGAGAAAGTGGTCCTCCAGCTCGAGAACAGGGCTGCAGTTGCAATTGGTATTCCCCCTCCAGCATAGAACTGCGGAGGCTCCGAGCTTCCAGTGCAACTGAATATCCTTGTCTGCCTTCTCTGGAAGGAGGAGAGCATCCCAGGATAGCTCCCAGATGCCAACATCAGGAGTATTTTCAAATAATGGAACATATCAGACTGTGGTACGTTCAGGGCAATGTCCGTGATGTTGACCACTGGACAATTCATCACCAAGGTACTTTTCAACTGTCTCTTCCTTATGGCTGATGAACTCCCTCTGCAGTTTCAGTGTGACTTTCGGCCTCAGATGGGCACATTCAGCATGACTGCGTAGGGCCTTCTTCAACCTTACAAAGGCCTTTGACACCATCAATCAGAAAGCACTTGTACAGCATTCCTCTCCACTTTCGATGCAGCATGAAGTTTGTAACCATATGTCACCTGATCCACAACAACGTGCAAATCACCGTAACAACAAGCGGCCTCAACACCCGTCCATTCCCACTTTAACTCCGTGTCGTGCATTGCTGTGTCTTCACCACAAAACTGCTCTGAATCTACCTCACAACACCGATGAGAGAGAGAGCAAACTAAGATTTTGAATCTTGATGACTTCTCATCAGAGCTGTTTATTTATTGTTTGTTTTCTATGATATGTTTGAGTTTGCTTTTATGTTACCCCCTGTGGACCCTGCCCATGAGTGATTAGTGGGAACAGAGTCCAGCAGAGTCAGGTTTTGATTATGTCTTTCTACAGAATAATAGTGTCTTTTTTGTTCAACTAGTCGCTTTAGGTTCTTTTTGAAAGAGCAGAGCATATGTCATGGTCTTGTGCCGGTTCTGGGAGTCTCTGATGCAGGCAGTGATAGTTGTTTATCAGATTGGAAGCCTGTGATGAATGCAGGAATCGGTGCTGGGTCGAATGCCGTTTGTCATTTGTGTAAAGGATTTGCGTGAGAATATGAGATGCATGGTTGGTGAGGATTGGCAGGTGGAGTTTAATTGGCAGGACCTGTGTTGAACCGAGAGTCCCAGGGGTTGACAGAACCTCTACAGTGTGGAGGCAGGCCATTTGACACAATAGGTCCACACCACCAGTGCCATTCGCCTTGTGTGCAAAAGTAGAGTCATGTGCCTGGAGCGCTGAGGGATCATCAAACCACCGTAGTTTGCAGCACTGTTGATATCCATTATTGGTCGAGTCGCATTTGTGCCAATTTGAAAGAAATGTTGAGCCAGTTTTTGAAGCCAGATAAATAAACAGTAAATTGCATTGAGGAGTTTTACGCAAAAGTGCACGGAACTTGTTTGTCACAATGCTGGAAATGAGCTGTGTGAATGTGCCATTGTGATTCAGTGAGGATTTCCATAAACATGCACCAATTAATACCCATGAGGGATGGAAACAATATCCTTGACTGCCTGTCTTTTAGGGTATCAGCAGGCGGTGAACAGTTCCAGGGAATGAGGGAGAACATTTTCCAAGGTCTACTGCAGGTCAATATTTATCTGAATGATGTGCTAGATACAGTGATGATCAATAAAAATGTGTTTAATGTTTCTCCAAATCCTTAGAAAGGTAAAAAAAGCAGGTGGGTTCCAAGGCATCCCAACTGAACTCATTGAGCGTCAGCATCAACAACAGTGGGCTACGCACATCCAACAATAACATGAGGGTATCCAAGGGTTCCTCAGTTCCCACATCTGTATCAGTGCTTTGGACTTTCCTTGGCTTGGTGAATTATTACGGAAAATTCTGGAATGAGCTAGCATTCATTCTGGCAGCTTAGATTTGCTATTCAGAAAGAGCCAACTTTGCAAGTAGCCGAGTCACCAAGATGTAGCTTTTCAGGAGTTGAAAAAGCAGCTATCGGCATTTAAAAGTTTTGCACAGACTACTCCCCAGTGAGATGTGGTGCTGACATGCGAAGTCTCCCCACACAGTATCCAGTTGCTTCTGGCTCACCGACAGCTCAGCAGAGAGAACTGCCCAGTAGTATATGCTGACCAGGCTTTGGCTGATGCCAAATGAAAATTCATCCAGAGTGAGAAGGAAAGGTTGGTGATAATCTTTTGTGTGAGAAAATACATCCAACCAATATATTCATTTTACATACGTTTGATGTAGTAATGCACCACAAATCTCTACTAAGGCTACCCGATGAAGACAGGACCATCCCACTTTTTGCTTCACGTTCGAATTCTGATGTGAGCTTTTATTCTGAGTGCATGGAATTACAAGTTGGAACAGCATACGTGCAATCAAGTGGTTAATGCCTGCAGCCAACTCCCTACGGTGGGTACACCATGGTGAGTTCAACCTAAGGAAGAATCCGTTCTGGTTTTAAAATTCCTGTACACCCATCTAGTCATCTCTGACAATATCACACTGTGGGTACAACTGATGTGTTCAAAACAAAAGGGTGATCACTACCAGAATGGAATCCTTTCTGAACCTGGCGAGACCAGACTTGAAGACTGCATATTAATGTGGGGAACCAGTGTGTTTGTCACAAGCAATGGTCACTGTTGGATACCAGGTCAACTCCATCAGGGTCATCCTGTGATTTCCAAAATGAAGATGTTGACGAGAAGTTATGTCTTGTGACCAGAATTGGATGCCGATACAGCCATTTTTGTGAGGCATTACCCACAGTGCTAACAAGGACAGAAATTGTCACCAGCAGAGCACTATATTCATTGGAATAGCCAGGTATTACATTGGATCAGTTACGCATTCAATGTGCCTGTCCATTTACGGGATGTATACTTGTAATGATGTTGGTCACAGATAAAGGGCATTCATTTGCCAGCAGGGAGTTTTGAGTATTTCCGAAAGTCGATTGGGATTTGGCATGGAACGACAGCTGCATCTGTTGTCCGATAGTCTGGTGGAAATAACAGTCCAAACTTAATAGGCAAAGTTAAGAAAACAGCTGACAACTTCACAGGATTCCATTCCATGATAAATCTCATCTTCCCAGACCTTGTAGGAAATGGAAAACAACATCTAGAATGCCAATGCCGGCCACAAAACGGCTCTTTGTGAGAGAGACAGTTTACATCATGGGGCAAAATCTGCTGTTGCAGCCATGGGCAGAGACTTGTGTGGCTAAGAGGCATATAGTCAGGGTGAGGACAGATTCCATGATGTACAATGCTTGAATTGGACAAGCAGTACTGAACAAATGTGAGGATCACGTGATTGCTGTAACCTCACAAGTGGTCAGGAGAAATACACACCCAGTTGTTCTGAACATCCAGATATTCTGTCCAAACGTGTGGGTTCTCTTGGTCCTCCTAGTGTGGAAGAAACCTCTGAGAGTGAGATGGATACAGCAGGCGTTGCAACATTGTGGCTGTTACCATATGTGGAAGAAGGTAAACATTTTCTGAGATGCAAGAGGTGGGCTGCCGACCAACACATGCCAACATTAGCCAAGCCAGAGTCCAGGTTAGTGGACCTCATGGGGAAATGCCTCAGGAGATGCTACAGGAAAAAGAAAGGGCCTGTAGCTCAGGACTTAGAGCATGATGGAGGTGATGATTGGAACGGAGTCAGCCAGGTAACAGTTGTGGCTGTTAATCTGATCCACTCAGGGAGTCCTGGTTATCAGGTGTGTCAGGGATTCTGCTGCACGTGAGGAGCTGTCGCAAAGAAGGCGAGGTCAGTATCATATACGTGCATGTGCAAGATCTTGTACTGTATCCCACAGAGTATTAGACGTAAGGAGCTCAGCAATCCCCAGTCTTGGACGAAACAGAGAAGGCTGTCATCCAGCTTAAGAATGAGATTAGATTAGATTAGATTACTTTCCGTGTGGAAACAGGCCCTTCGGCCCAACAAGTCCACACTGACCTGACGAAGCGCAACCCACCCATACCCCTACATTTACCCCTTGCCTAACACTACGGGCAATTTTAGCATGGCCAATTCACCTGATCTGCACATCTTTGGACTGTGGGAGGAAACCGGAACACCCGGAGGAAACCCACGTTTGAGGTGGAGGCACAATTGGTATTCCCCCTGAGACATTGAAATGGAGGGGCAATGAGCTCCCAATGCAACGGCGTGCCCTTGTCTGCGTCATCTGGATGGAGGAGAGCATCTCAAGAGAGCTCCCAGATGCCACAGTTGTGAGTGTTTTCAAGACAAGAGAATGTGTCAGACTATGGTAACTACAGCAAAATATCCCTGATGTCGATCATTGGAAAACGTATCGCTAAGGCCCTTGTCTACTGTCTCCTGCCTTTGCGTGATGATCCCATCCTGGAATTTCTGTCCATACTTCAGCCACAGATGGGCACAAAGGACAGGATTTTACTGTTATGTAGGGTGCTCTTAGACCCTTCAAAGCCTTTGACACCATCGATCAGGAAGCATATATGGAGCGTTCTTCTCCACTTTATTTGCATCATGCAACTTGTCACCATCCATCACCTGGTCCATAATGACGTGTAAGTCATCTTCATGACGTGTTCAACATATTGGTTGAACTTTGTCAGGCTCAACATTCCATCTCCATCTGAATGCATTTTCATTCGGCATCAGCCAAACTCTGGGAAGCAAGTACTATCAGGTGGTTCTCTCTGTCATTGAGCCAGCAATAACCGGATACCAGATGGTGAGGCTTCGCATGTCAGTGTCTCATCTCACTGTAAAATCCTGTCCTTTGTGCCCAGCTACTCCACCAGGGTCACCCTGTGATTTCCAAAATTAAGATGTTGATGAGAAGTTATGTCTTGTTGCCAGAATTGGATTCTGATACAACCATGTTCGTGGGGCATTTCCCACAGTGCCAACAAAGGCAGAACTTGTCACCAGCAGTGCACTATATTCATGGGAATGGCCAGGTATAACCTTAGCTCAGTTACACATCAAATGTGCCAGTCTGTTCTGTAGGATCTGTACTTGTAATGATGTTGGTCACAGGTAAAGGGCATTCATTTGCCAGCAGGTAGTTTTGAGTATTACCTAAAATCGAATGGCATTCAGCATGTAGTGACAGCTGTATCCATTGTCCGATTGTCTGGTGGAAAGAACAGTCCAAATATTGAGGGCAAAGTTAAGAAAACAGCTGGCAACGTCGCTGGATACCAAACTGTCCCACTTTCTGTTGATTATAGAAACACCGCTCACACAACTGCAGTGACAACTCCACCAGATTTGCTGATGCGAAGAAGACTCCAAGGTAAATGTGATCTTTTTGGATGCTGTGGGGAGAGTGAAACGGCATCAGGGAGGCCAATGCCGGCCACAAAACCCCTCTTTGTGTGTGAGGCTGTTTACTTCATGGCTGCAAATGTGTTGCTGGTCAAAGCACAGCAGGTTAGGCAGCATCTCAGGAATAGAGAATTCGACGTTTCGAGCATAAGCCCTTCATCAGAGAGAGAGAGCCAAGCCGGCTGAGATAAAAGGTAGGGAGGAGGGACTAGGGGGAGGGGCGATGGAGGTGGGATAGGTGGAAGGAGGTGAGGGTGATAGGCCAGTGAGGTCAGGAAGAGGATTGCAGGTTAGGAGGGCGGTTTACTTCATGGGACAAAATGTGCTGTTGAAACTGTGGGAATGGCCCCGAATAGGTACAGGATATGTTCAAAGTGAGGACAGGTCGCAAGATGTACAATGCTTAAGTCACACAAGAGGTCCTGAACAATTGTGAGGATCATATGATTGCTGCAACCTCAGGACATGGTCAGGGGCAAAACATACCCAGCTCCTCACAACATTCAGCAAGGCTGTCCAAACCTGTCCTTCACCCAGTGTGGAAAAATCCTCTGAGGGTGAGATGGACATGGCAGATGTTGCAGCATTGGCACCATTGCCACCTGCAGAAGAAGATAATTTCTTTCTGAGACACAAGAGGAAGGCCACAGTCCAGCACATGGTGGCAGATTGCAGCGCGGAGTCCGAGGAGGTGGACCAAGTGGGAAAGTGACTCAAGAGATGGTGCAAGAAAGAGGGATTAGATGGGGACGGAATTGATGATTGGAATGCAGTCAGCAAGTGAACCTCATTGAATATAATTTTCCAGGTTGAGGCTGTTCACCTCGGCTAATCAGAGAGACCTGACTGACAGATGTGTCAGGGATTCTGCTCATTCGAGGAGCAGTCTCTATGAAGGCTAGGTCAGTGTCACGTACTATGCACGTGGAAAATTTTGGAGTGCATGCCACAGCATATTACATGCACTGAGTTTAGGAATACTTAAACCTTGGTCGAAACAGAGGATGCGGTCCTTCAGCTGAAGAACAAGGCTGCAGTTGCAAATGGGAGTCCCCCTCAAGCATAGAACTGCAGAGGCACTGTGCTTCCAGTGCAGCTGAATATCCTTGTCTGCCTTCTCTGGAAGGAGGAGAGCATCCCAGGAGAGCTGCCATATGCCAACGTCAGGAAAATTTTCAAATAATGGAACATGTCAAACAGTGTCCCTGATGTTGACCCCTGGACAATTCATCACCAAGGTCCTTTTCAACTGTCTCCTCCTTATGGCTGATGAACTACGTCCGAAGTTTGAGTGTGACTTTCAGTCGCAGAGGTGCACATTGTACATAATTTTCACGATTGTAAATGGCCTTCTTGGACCTTACAAAGGCCTTTGGTACCATCAATCAGAAAGCACTTGGGCAGCATTCTTCTCTGCTTTCGATGCAGTATGAAGTTTGTCACCGTCCGTCACCTGATCCACAACAACATGCCAGTCACTGTAATAACAAACAGCCTCAACACCCGTCCATTCCCCCTTTTACCCGGTGTCCAGCAGGGCTGTGTCATCACCACAAACTGCTGTGAAGCTGCCTCGCAGCATGACCTCATCACAGATAAGCTGCCCACTTGAGTCAAGGCGGGTGTATTGAAGTCCTGCAATGTCGCTGTCCCAGAAACCCTTGATGGGTGTCATTGTGAGTGGTAAGTTATTTTCAATTGAAATGAGCATGTGTACTTTCTTTGGATTTCAAACCATTGTTGTTTCTTTCCAGGAGTGTTCAATCATGACAGAGCAGAGCGAATTTATTTCCCTAGTAGAAAGGAACAAATTCTGAAGATCACAGTGGGTCAGACATGATCCATGAGAGAGAGCAAGTTAAGATTTTGTGTCGAGATGGCACCGCATCTGAGCTGTTCATTTGTTGTTTGTTTTCTTTTTCTACCTTGAGTTTATTTTTATTTTGGCGCCGTGTGGCCCATGCCCACGAGTGGTTGTTGGGCACTGAATCCAGGAGAGGCAATGTTTGATTGTTTATTTCCTTCTGTCTTTCTCTGGAGGAACAGAATAGAGAGACAAAAACAGTCTTTTTTGTTGTACAAAGTGAAAGCGGAGTTTGCTTATGTTTTGGGAGAGTAGAGTGTATGTCCTGGTGCAATGCCTATTCGGGCAGTATCTGTCTGGTGTTGTTTTTCAGACTGGAGGATCGTGATGAATATAGGAATCGGTGATGTGTCCATGCCATTTGTCATTTATGTAAAGGATTTGAATGAGAATATAGGATGCATGGTTTGTTAGGAATGGCCGGGAGAGATACTTGCAAAATGTTGCATTTTGGTAAGAGTAACAGGGCAAGACCACTTTTGGAAGGGCCTGTGGAGTGATGACGAACAGAGAGTCCTAGGAGTTGACAGAACCTCTACAGTGTGGAAGTAGGCTATTTTGCACAACAGGCCCAGAGTATCAGTCCCATTTCCCTTACGTGCAAAAGTAGAGGCACAAGTCAATAGCCGAGAAAGCTAAGCGATGACCAAACCACTACAGTGTGCCCTATGTACAGTGCTATTCGAATCCATTATGTGTCAGTTCGCCTGCGTGGAGATTTAAAGAATTGATGAGCTAATTTTTGAAGCCAGGTATATCACCAATCCATCACATTGAGGACTTGTCTGCAAAACTGCAGGTGCCCTGTCCTTGACCAAACTGGATATGGGCCAGATGAACATGGCATTGAGCTTCAGTAAGGATTCCCACAAATATGCTACAATCAATACCTATAAAGGGTGGAACCACTGTACTTGACTGCCTTTCTTTGGGGATATCATCAGCCGGTAAATCGTTCGAGTGAATGGCGGAGATCAGTTACAAGGTCTACCCATGGTCCCTACCTATCTGAAAGTTTGCTCATCACTGGGAAGATCAATAAATATTATTGAATGTTTGAACAAGACCTTAGGAAGGAAAACAAATGTGTTCCAAGGCAGACCAAGTGACCTTCTTGGGCTACAGAATGGACAAGAGTGGCTTCCACACATTGAAAGATAAAGCAAGGGCAACCAAGGTTCCCTTGGTTCCCATCTCTGCATCGGAGCTTCAGTCTTTCCTTGGGTTGTTGAATTATTATGGAAAATTCTGTCATCACCTGGCCTCCATTTTGGCAGCTAGGATGTGATATTCAGAAAGGGCCAGCATTGCAAGTACTCGTATCGCCAAGAAGAACTCTTATGAGAATTGAAAAAGCATCTATCCGTGTTTAATGTTTTGGCACAGAGTGATCTCCAGTGAGATGTGGCACGGACACGTGAAGCCTCACCATTTGGTATCCAGTTACTGCTGGCTCACTGACAGAGAGAACCGCCTCATATTATGTGCATCCCAGAGTTTGGCTGATGCCGAATGAAAATGCGTCCAGATGGAGATGGAGTGTTTGGCAGTAACCTTTGTGTGACAAAGTTCAACCAATATGTTTTTGATGTAGTAATGGACCACAAAACCCTGCTAGAGCTTCCTGAAAAAGGCAGGGCTAACCCACTTGCAGATTCAGGTTAAGTTCAGAAGTGAGCTCTTATTCTGAGTGCATGGATTTACAAATTGGAACACCATCCCTGCAGTCACCTGGTTAATGCCTGAAGTCACCATGGCACGTTCCACCAAAGGAAGAGTCCATTTTGGTTTTAAACTTCCTGCTTCCCTTCTAGTCATTTCTGACAATATCACACTGCAGATATAAGAATTTCCCGTCCTTACTTAGCAAAAACCACTGGTGGTGTTCAAAACGAAAAAGTCATCACAAGCAGGATGGAATTCTTTCTGGAGCTGGCAAGGGCAGATGACCATTGAAGGTGGCATACTAATATGGGGAGCAAACGTGTTTGTCACAAGCAAAGGTCATGATCAGATAACAGCTAAATGCTCCCAGGCTCATCCTATCATTTCCAAAATGAAGGCGTTATGTTTCGTGGCCAGAATTGGATGCCAATGCAGCCATGTTTGGGCAGTATCCATCATGCCAAGAAGGACAGAAATTGTCACCAGCAGTGCTCTATATTCATGGCTCTGCTAGGTCTAACCTTAGCTCAGTTATGCATCGAATGTGCCAGTCTGTTTTGTGGGATCTGTACTTGTAATGATGTTGATCACAGATAAAGTGCATTCATTTGCCAGCAGGTAGTTTTGAGTATTACCTAAAATCGAGTGACATTCGGCATGTGTTGTCCTATTGTATGGCAGAAAGAACAGTCCAAATATTGAGGGCAAAGTTAAGAAAACAGCTGACAACTTCACTGGATACCAAACTGTCCCGCTTTCTCTTTGATTATAGAAAGGTAACCATTTTCTGAGATGCAAGAGGTGCACTGCCATCCCTCACCAGGTCTGGAACGATGTGTAGGTCATCTTAATGACTAACAGCTTGAACACTGACCCATTCTGCCTCTAAACTCGTGTCGAGCGGGGCTATGTCATTACAACAAAACCGCTCTGAATCTACCTCACTGCATGACCTCACCGCAGAGAACCTGCCCAATTGTAGGCCAAGGGGGCTTGTATTGAAGTCCTGCAATGTCACTATCCCAGAAACCCTTGATGGGGATCAGTGTGAGCAGTAAGTTGTTTTAGGTTGAAATGAACAGGAATCCTTCTTCTGGATTTTTAACCATTCCCAGATTCCTTTCTCAGGAGTGTTCAATCTCAACAAAGCAGAGCAGATTTTTTCAAACTTTTTTCATTGAAATAAATAAATGCTGGAGATCACAGTGTGTCAGACATAATCCATGAGAGAGAGCAAACTAAGATTTTGTGACGAGAAGACCCCGCATCCGAGCTGTTCTTTTGTTGTTTGTTTTATTTGATGACCTTGACTTTGTTTTTATTTTGGTGCTGTATGGCCCATGCCCACGAGTGGTTGGTTGGCACAGCGAGAGCCAATTTTTGATTGTTTATTTCCTTCTGTCTTTCCCGAGAAGAACAGTGTCTTTTTTTTTTGTTTTACAAAGTGAAAGCAGCTTTTGTTTCTGTTTTGGAAGAGCAGAGTGTATGTGCTGGTACGATATGTATTTGGACAGAATCTGTTGCACATAATGGGTGTTGTTTTTCAGACTGGAGGCTTGTGATAAATACAGGAATCGGTGATGTGCCCAATGCAGTTTGTCATATATGTGAAGGATTTGCATGAGAATATAGGGTGCATGGTTTGTGAGAAGTGGCAGGTAGAGTATAATTTTGATACATGCAAAATGTTGCATTTTGATAAGAGGACGAAGCCAAGACCACTTTTGGAACAGCCTGTGGAGTGTTGTCGAACAGAGAGTCCTAGGAGTTGACAGAACCTCTACAGTGCGGAAGTGGGCCATTTGGCACAACAGGCCCACAATATCAGTCCCATTTCGCTAACGTGCAAAAGTAGAGCCATAAATCAAGAGCTTGGAAAGCTAGGCGATGATCAAACCACTGCAGTGTACCCTATTGCAGGGCAATTTTATCCCATTATGTGTCAATTTGCCGATGTGGAGGTTTTAAAGAATCGATGAGTGAATTTTTGAAGCCAGGAATATAACCTTGTCTGGAAAACCACAGATGCCCTGTCCTTTACTAGCTGAATATGAGCCATACGAACGTGGCGTTGTCCTTCAGTGAGGATTCCCATAAATATGCTACAGTTGATACCCATAAGGGGTGTAACCACTGTACTTGAATGCCTTTGTTTTGGAATATCATTCCAGTGAATCGTTCCAGTGAATGGTGGAGAGCAGTTTGCAAGGTCTACCCATGGTCCCTATTTATCTGAATATTTGCTAATCACTGGGAAGTTCAATAAAGATCATTTAATGTTTATCCAAGACTTTAGGAGGAAAACAAATGTGTTCCAAGGCACCCCAAGTGACATAATTAAGCTACAACATGGACAAGTGGGTAGCACACATTGAAAGATAAACAAGGGCAGCCAAGGGGTCATCGGCTCCCACGTCTGCATCGGAGCTTTTAGTCTTTCCTTGGGTTGGTGAAATATGACGGAAAATTGTGTAATCACCTGGCCTCCATTTTGGCAGCTGAGATTTGGTATTCAGAAAGGGCCAACTTTGCAAATACTCACGACACCAAGAAGAACCCTAACAAGAATTGAAAAAGCAGCTATCATCATTTAATGTCTTGGCACAGAATGATCTCCAGTGAGATGTACCGCTGACGTGCGAAGCCTCACCATATGGTATCCGGTTACTGCTGCTCACTGACAGAGAGGACTGCCTGATAGTATGTGCTTCCCAGAGTTTGGCTGAATGGGTCAGCTTTGCAAATAGTCACAGCGCCAAGAAATAGCCTTTTGGGAATTGAATAAGCAGCTCTCGTCATTGAATGTTTCAGCACAGAATAATCCCCAGTGAGCTGTGGTGCTGACATGCAAAGCTTCCACATATGGTATCAAGTTCCTGTTCACTCTAGTGAACCTCATTGAATATAATTTCTCAAGCTGTGCCTGGTAACCTGATCCAGTCAGGGAGTCCTGTCTGGCAGGTGTGTCAGGGGTTCTGCTCTAACGAGGAGCCATCTTTATGAAAGCGAGGTCAGAATCATGTACTGTGCACGTGGAAATTCTTTGAATTGCATCCCACAGCAAATTATACTCAAGGAGATCAGCAATACCCAATCTTGGATGAAACAGATAAGTCTGTCCTCCAACTTAAGAAACAGGCTGCAGGTGCAAATGGCATTCCCACTGAGGCATTGAAGTGTAGAGGTACTGAGATCCCAATGTAGCTGCATGCCCTTGTCTGCCTTATCTGGAAGGAGGAGAGCTTCCCAGAAGAGCTCCAAGATGCCAAAGTTGGAAGTATTTTATGAAAAGATGAACATGTCAGACTGTGGTAACTACAGAGGAATATCCCTGATGTCTATCATTGGAAATGTATCACCAAAGTCCTTTTCAACTTTCTCCTCCCTGTGACTGAGGAAGTCCTTCCAGGATCTCAGTGTGGCTTTCAGCCAGAGAGTGATCCATTGAACATGATTTTCACTGCTGTATATGGCCCTCTGGGATCTTTAAAAAGGCCTTTAACATCATCAATCGGGAAGTATTTCTAGAGCAGGGTATGTCATCACTGCAACACTTCCGAATCTACCTCACTGTCAGACTTCACTGCCGGCAAGCTGCCCACTTTTGATCCAAGGGGGCTTTAATTGTAGTCCTGAACCATTGCTGTCCCAGATGTTTTTGGTGGGGATCGTTGTGAGTGATATGTTATTTTTAGTTGAAATGTGCAGGTATGCTTTCTCTGAATTTTAAACCGTTATTATTCATTTCCCAGGAGTTTTCAATTGCAACAGAGCAGAAATTTATTTTATTGAAAATAGCATTTAGTTGTTTAGTTTTTTATTTGGTTGAAAGGAACAAATGCTGGAGATCACAGCAGGTCAGAGAGCATCCACGAGAGAGGGCAGCTAGTATTTCAAGACCAAATGAGTCCTCATCAGAGCTGTTCGTGTGTTGTCTAATTTGCTTGAGTATATATTTATTTTGACCCCCAGTAGATCCTGCTCACAAGTGGTCGGTGGGGCAGGGAAAGCCAGTTTTTGCCTGTTTAACAAAAAAGACACAATTGCTCTGGGGAAAGCTAGAAAGAAGTAAGCAAAGTGAAAGCAGTTTAATTTCTGTTTTGAATGAGTGCACCATTTTTCCCGGTGATGTGTCTGATTCAGGAATGTCTGATGCAGGCAGGATCAGGGCATCTTGGTTTTATTTTTCCATTTACATCTTTGGTTTTAAAAGAGTGGAGGCCTGTGACAAATGCAGGGATTGGTACTGGGTGTAATGCCAGTTTTCATTTCTGTCATGGATTGGAATGTGAATATGAATGTGAATGTTAAATGGCATCAGGAACTTCAATACCGGCCACAAAACTCCATTTTGCTCATGAGGCACTTTACTACATTGGACAAAATGTGCTGTTTAAACCATTGGAAAGGCATGCATGGGGAACAGGCATGGTCGAAGTAATGGACATGATGTCGGAGAAGTGTTCCTGAACAAATGTGAGGATCACATGATAGCTGTAACCCGCAAGTGACCAAGAGCACGGCATAACCAGCTCCTCAGATGGCAAGGATGTCCGCACCTGTGGGTTCTCCTCACTCTCCCAGTGTAGAAGAAACCTCAAGGCAGATGTGGCAGCCTTGATGCCATTACCAACTGCAGAAGAAGATAAATTTCTGCTGGTCGACAGTCCAGCACATGGTGACAGTAACCAAGCCAGAGTCTGAGGAAGTTGACCTAGTTGGAAAATGGTTATGGCTGGTCACCTTGTCCAATTAGGGAGTCCTGATTGGCAGATATGTCAGGGGTCCTGCTCACTCGATGAGCCGTCTCTATTGAAAGCCAGGTCAGTGTTGTGTACTGAGCCTGTGGAAATTCTTGAATTGCATCCAGCAGCAAATTACACTCAGGGAATTCAGTTATCGCCTAGCCTTGATGAAAAGGCAGACCTCCAGCTCAAGAACAAGGCTGCAGGTGCAAATGGCATTCCCCCTGAAGCATTGAAGTGGGGAGGCACTGAGCTCCCAGTGTAGCTGCATGTCCTTGTGTGCCCTATCTAAAAGGTGGAGAGCATCCCGGGAGGGCTCCCACATGCCAAAGTTAGCATTATCAACAAAGGGAACATGTCAAACGGTGGTAATTGCAAGGTCAAATCCCTGATGGCGACCATTGGAAAACTCATCGCCAAGGTCCTTTTCAAGTGGCTCCTCCCTACGGTTGAGGAACTCCTTCCAGAGTCTCGGTGTGGCTTTGGCCCCAGAAAGTTACAATGGACATGGTTTTCACTGATGTCTTAGACCCTCATGGACCTTACAAAGGCCTTTGACACAATCAATTGAGAAGCATTTGTGAAGTGTTCTTCTCCAATTTAGTTGCAACATGAAGTTAGCCGTGGCCTTTGGCCTGATCCACAACAAAGTGTAAGTCATTATAATGGCAAACAGGGTCACCACCTGCCCATTTCCCCCTCTGAACCAGTGTCGAGCAGGGCCAAGTCATCACCTGAACACTGTTCTGAATCTGTGTTGCTGCAGGATCTCAATGCCTACAAGCTGGCAACTTTTGCCCCAATAGGACTTTAATTGTAGTCCTACATTGTCGCTGTCCCAGAAGCCCTTGATGGGGATCAGTGTGAGCTGTAAGTTATGTACAGCTGTACTTCCTCTCGATTTTATGCATCATTGTTCCTTTCCATGGAGTGTTCAATCATGACAGCGCAGAGAGGATTCATTTATTCAGTTGAAAAGAACAAATGCTGGAGGTCACAACAGGTCAGACAGCATCCATGAGAGAGAGAGCAAGCTAAGACTTTGAGTCTAGCTGACTCCTCATCAGAGCTGTTCATTTATCGTTTGTTTTCTTATATTTGCTTGAGTTTATTTTTATTTTGGCCCCCTTTGGCCACTGCCTAAAACTGGTTATTGCAGACATTGTCAAGGGTGAGTCTGGATTAGTGGTGCTGGAAGAGCACAGCAGTTCAGGCAGCATCCAAAGTGCAGCGAAATTGACGTTTTGGGCAAAAGCCCTTCATCAGGAATAAAGGCAGTGAGCTTGAAGCGTGGAGAGAAGGGTGAGCCAATTTTTGTGTATATTTTTTTTTGCCGTTCCCCAGAGTCATAGTGTCTTCGTTTTTGGTTGATACACTGATAGTTGCTTTAATTCTTGTTTTGAAATAGCAGAGTTAAAAAAATCAGTAGATTCATCCAAATGTTTGTTTGGAAATTTTATTTTTCGGAACGCTACTGGTAGTTCTTCTAAATGAACATGTTGAGCGATTTTTAACTTTGTCGACCCCACTCCAACACTGGGCCCCACCTAGTCTTGAAAGAGCAGAGTGTTTCACCCGGTGCTGTGCCTGTCTTGAGAACATTTCACAAGGTGTACTCCAGGATACTGTCGTTATGAATGATGTACGAATAATCGGGAAGAGGATTTTGAGAGATTGTGCACAGCAATTAAATGGTTCTCCAGCGTCTTAGAAGGAAAAATGTGTATTCCAAGGCATCCCAAGTGACCTCTTTGAGCTATAGCATCATCAAGACCAGGTTAAACACATTGGAAAATTAAGTGAGGTCAATCAAGGGTGCCCTGGCATCCAGCAGAGCTTCGACCTTACCTTGGTTTGGTGAAATATTATGGATGCTTCTGTAATGGCCTGGCTTCCATCTTGGCAGCTTGGATTTGCTATTCAGAAATGATCAGCATTGCAAATGATCTCATCGCCCAGAAGTAACCTTTAGGGAAGTGAAAAAGCAGGTATTGTAGATGGTGTTGGCACACAATAGTCCCCAGTGAGCTGTGGTGCTGACATGTGATACCTCCCAATACAGTTTGAGGTGACTGTTGGCTCACTGATGGCTTGGCAGACATGGTATATGTTTCTCAAACTTTTGACTAATGTCAAATGAAGACATGTCCAGATAGAGAAGGAAGGTTTGGTGGTAATCCTTTGTGTGAGAAAGTTCCACCAATACCTTTTAGGACATCAATTTGAAATATCAATGGACCACAAACCGTTGCCAGGGAGACCTGATGGTGTCAGGGCCATCACACCTCAAGCTTCAGGTCAGATTCAGTGAGCTGTCATGCTGAGTGCATAAACCCTCAGAAACCTGTGTGAGCAGTCATGTGTTAAATGCAGTTGTGTGAAGCCTACTCCCTCTGGTGGATACACGATGGTGGGTGCCAGCAGTGAAAGAGTCTGTTCTGTTTTTAAACATTGCGGGCATGCTTCCCATCATCTCTGACCATATCAGACTGTGGGTACAAAAAGATCCCTTCCTGGTGAATCACAAACAGCTGGTGGTGTTGGAAATGAAAGGGGCATCACAACCAGAATTGAATCCTTTCTGGACATGGCAAGACTCGATGTCCATTGAGGATGGCATAGTAATATGGGGAGCAAGTGTGTTGTCCCAAGCAAAGGTCACTGTCAGATACTGGCTGAACTCCACCAGGGTCATCCTGTGACTTCCAAAATGAAGGTGTTGACAAGATGTTTTGTCTGGTGGCCGGGATCAGATGCCGATGCAGCCATGTTTGTGGGTCAATGGCTAGAGTACCAGCAAAGACAAAGATTGCCACCAGCAGCTGCACCACATCCATAGAACTGGTCAGGTAACACCTGGACTCAGTTGCACATCAACTGTGCCAGTGCTTTCATGGTGGTTATCCATTTAATCATTGTGTACACACAATGTGGTTGGATGTGCATGTCGTGCATTTGTCAAATGTGGGGATGACAATTGAAAAGTTGTGAGGATCTTTTACAATACACAGAAACTGGACATGCTGGTCACAGCTAGCAGGCCATCATTTAGCAGGAGGGAGTCTTGTGTCTTTCCTAAAGTGGAATGATATTCAGCATGTAAGGACAGCTGCATCTGTTGTCTGATAGTCTGGGGGAAAGAGCAGTCCAAACATTGAAAGAAAGTTTAAAGATCCAGCCTGCAACTTTAGTCAGTACACAAGTGTCCCAATTTATGATTGATTATAGAACCAGTACTCACACAAATACAGCAACAGAAGCATTGATATTGCAGAGAAGACTCCACTCCAGATTAAATCTGATGTTCTTCCACCTTGTGGAGTGTGTGAAAAGGTGTCATGAACACCAATGCTGGCCAGAAGACATTTCTATACGAGAGAGGCAGTTTAGTCCAGGAGACAAAATTTGCTGTTACAACAATTGGAATTGCCATGTATGCGTAAGAGGCATGGTCGAATGATGTGTCAGGAGTTCTGCTCACTCGAGTTTCCAGCTCTGTAAAGTGTCGCTGAAGTATCATGCAGTGTGCATGTGTACATTGTTGAATTGCATCGCCCAGCATATTACATGCAAGGAGCTCAGCTTTACCATGTCTTGGATGGAACAGAGATGGCCATCCACCAGACGAGGAAGACGACAGCTGCAAATGGCTCTTCCCATGAGGCATTGATGTGTGAGGTATTGAGCTCCCAGTGCAATTGAATTCACTTGCCTGAATGATCTGGAAGGAGGAGGGCACCCCAGGAGAGCTCCCAGATGACAAAGTCATTCATGCTTTCAAAAATGGCAACATGTCAGACTGTTGTAACCACAGGGGAACATCCCTGATGGTGACCACTGGAAACTCATCACCAACTGTCTCTTCCCTGTGGCTGAGGAACTCCTCCCAGAGTCTCAGCATCAGTCAACCATAGTTAAGCACAATGGACATGGTTTTCACTGCTGTATATGTCGCTCTTGAACCTAATAAAGGCCTTTGACACCATCAGTTGGGAAGCATTTGTGAACATTCTTCTCCGCTTAGTTGCAGCTTGAAGTTTGTAACCATCCTTCAATACTTCCGCAAATGTATGTAAGTAATCGTAATGACAAACGGCTCCAACACCTACCCAGTTGAGCAGGGCCGTGTCATCAACTCAACACTGTTCTGAATCGACCTCGCTGCAGGGTGTCATTGCCGACAATCTGCCCAGTTTGAGCCCAGGTGGCTTTTATTGTAGTCCTGCATTTTCGCTGTCCCAGAAGCTATTGTTGGACTTCAGTATGAGGGTTTAGATACTTTTCTTTGAAGTGGGTGGCACAGTGGCCCAGTGGTTAGCAATGCTGCCTCACAGCGCCAGAGACCTGGGTTCCATTCCTGCCTCAGGCAACTGTCTGTGTGGAGTTTGCACATTCTCCCTGCATGGGTTTCCTCTGTGTGCTCCAGTTTCCTCCCACAGTCCAAAAATGTGCAGGTTAGGTGAATTGGCCATTCTAAATTGCCAGTCGTATTTGTTGAGGGGGTAAATGTCGAGGAATGGGTCTGGGTGGGTTGCTCTTTGGAGAGTCGGTGTGGGCTTGTTAGGCCGAAGGGCCTGTTTCCACACTGTAAGTAATCTAATCTGTGAGCAGTTGTAGGACCTCTGGGTTTTAACAAGTATTGTTCCTTTCCCAGGAGTGTTCCATAGCAACAAAGCAGAGAGCATTTTTTATTTCATTGAAAAGAGCAAATGCTGGAGATCACAGTGGGTCAGACAGCATCCATGAGAGAGAGCAAGGTAAGTTTTAGTGTCGAGATGTCTCCTCATCAGAGCTGTTCATTTATTGTTTGCTTTCTGTGATTTGCTTGAGGTTAGTTTTATATTGGCCCCTTGTGGCCCCTGCCCACGAGTGCTTGGTGGGGACTGAGTCCAGGGATAGCCAGTTTGAGATTGTTTATTTCCTTCTGACTTTGCCCAGAGGAATAGTATGTTTTGTTTTGTTTTAGAAATTGAAAGCAGGTTTAGTTTCAGTTTTAAGAGCAGAGTATATGCCGCAGTGTGGTGCCTGATCTTGGGAATGTCTGTTGCAGGCAGTGAGGGATGTTTTTCAGGCTGGAGGCCTGTGGTGAATACAGGAATGGATGCGGGTCCAATGCCATTTTTCATTTATGTAAAAGATTTCAATGAGAATATAGGATGCATGGTTTGTGAGAAATGGCAGGTCAAGTTTAATTTTAATAAATGCAATATGTTGCACTTTGGTTCGAGGGACAGGACAAGACTTACACAGTTCACAGTAGGGTGTGTGGAGTGTTGTCAAACAGAGAGACCTAGGGGTTGGCAGAATATCTTGGTGACCAAGTACATTGATCCCTGAAATTTCCCACCCAGGTTGGTAGACCTGTCAAGAAAGCATACGATGTTAGCTTTTCTTGGTAGAGGTATTGAGTTTCTGAGCCATGAGGTCATGTTGCAGCTGTAGAAAACTCTGGTGTGGCCACACATCGAGTATTGTGTGCTTTTCTGGTCACTGCATTATAGGAAGGATGCAGATTGTTTGGAAAGGGTTCAGAGGTGATTTATTAGGATGTTGTCTGGTAATGAAGAGAAGTTCTTTTGAAGAAAGGCTGAGGGACTTGAGGCTGTTTTCATTAGAGAGAAGAAGGTTGAGAGGTGACTTATTTGAAATATCTGAGATAATCAGAGGATTCAGGGTGGAGAATGAGAGTCTTTTACAACGGATAGTGATAGCTCACATGAGGGGACACAGCTTTAAATCGAGGAGTGATTGATGCAGAACAGTTGTCAGAGGTAGTTTCTTTACTCAGCGATTTGTACGGGTGTGGAATGCCCTGCCTGCAACTGTTGTAGACTCACCAAATTTATGGGAATTTAAATGGTCATTGGATAAACTATGGATGAAAATGAAATTGTGCAGGATAGATGGGCTTCAGATTTGTTCCACAAGTCATCGCAACATCAAGGGTTGAAGGACCTGTGCTGCGCTCTGATGGTCTCTGTTCTATTCCTGAACAAACGCGCAGATAACATTACAGCTGCAAATCCTCGAGTAGCCAGTCTCAAAACAAACCCAGCCCCTCAGAACATCTGGCACGGCTGTCCGAACTTGTGGGTTCTCCCAGTCTCCCCAGTGTGGAATAAACTTCTGAGGGGGAGATGGACAGATAGCAGATGTCTCAGCCTTGGCACCGTTACCCACCAGCAGAAGAAGATAAATCTTTTCTGAGACGCAAGAAGTGGGCCGCAGTACAGGACATGGCACCATTGGTCAAGCCAGAGTCTGCGGAAAGTGGACCGAGTGGGAAGATGACTCAGGAAAGTGACAGGAAAGAGAATGGGCCCATGTCCCAGGGCTTAGAGGAGGATGGAGGTAATGATTGGAACGTAGTCACCCAGTGAACCGCAGTAAATATAATTCCCCTGGTTGGGGCTCTTCCCCTGGTCCAAGCAGGGAGACCTGACTGGCAGGTGTGTCAGGGGTTCTGCTCACTCGAGGAGACATCTGTGTGAAGGCTAGGTCAGTGTCATGTCCTGTGCACGTGTAAATTGTTGACGTGCATACCGCAGCATGTTGCATTCAAGGAGCTCAGCAGTAACCAAGCATTAGATGAGACAAAGAAGACTGTTCTCCATCTTAAGAATGATATTGCGGGTGCAAGTGGTACTCCCCCTGAGTGCGGAGATACTGAGCTCCCCGTGTAGCTGCATGCCCTTGTCTGCCTTACCTGGAAGGAGGAGAATATCCCAGGAGAGTTCCCAAATGCCACATTTGTGAGCGTTATCAAAAAACGGAACACGTCAGACTGTGGTAACTCCAGGGGAATATCCTCAATGTCGAGCATTGGAAAACTCATCGCCCAGGTCCTGTTCAACTCTCTCATCCCAGTGCCTGAGGAACTCCTCCTGGAGACTCAGTCTGGCTTTCTGTCACAGAGGACCACAAGGCACATGATTTTCACTGCTGCATATCGCATTCTTCGACCTTACAAAGGCATTTGACACCATCAATCAGGAAGCATTTTTGAAGTGTTCTTCACCACTTTAGTTACAGCATGACATTTGTCACCACCCTTCTCCTGGTCCACAATGACAGATGTCATCATTATGACAAATGGCTTCAACACCTGCCCTTTGCCCCTTTGAACTGGTGGCGAGCAGGTCTGTGTCATCACCACAACACTCCTGAACCTAAGTTGCTGCAGGACCACTCCACCGACAAGCTGCCCATATTTACTCCAAGGGGGCTTTTGTTTTAGTCCTGCACTGTTGTTGTCCCAAAAACACTTGATGGGGTTCAGTGTGAGTGATAAATTATTTTCAGTTGAAATGAGCAGGTGTACTTCCTCTGGATTGCAACCCATTGTTGTTCTTTTCCCAGGAGTGTTCAATAGCGACATAACAGAGAGGGTTTATTCTTTGAAAAAACCAAATGCTGGATATTACTACAAGTCAGACAGCATCCATGAGAGAGAGAGCAAGCTAGGATATAGAGTTGAGATGACTCCTCATCAGAGCTGTTCATTTATTGTTTGTTTTCTTTGATTGACTTGAGTTTCTTTTTATGAGGCTACAGGTGCAATAGGTATTCGCCCTGAAGCATTGAGATGGATGGGCACTGAGCTCCCAATGCAGCTGCATGCCCTTGTCTGCCTTACCTGGAAGGAGGGGAGCATCCCTGGAGAGCTCACTGATGCCACAGTTGTGAGTGTTTTCACAACAGAACATGTGAGACTGTGCTAACTACAGCAAAATCTCCCTGATGTCGACCATTGGAAAACGTATCACCAAGGTCCTTGTCAACTCCCTCCTGCCTGTGCCTTAGGAACCCATCCCGGAATTTCTGTGGTCTTCAGCCCCAGACGGGAACAAAGGACATGATTTTTACTGTTATATACGGTGCTCTTAGAACTTTCAAAGTCCTTTGACACCATCAAACAGGAAGCATATGTGGAGCGTTCTCTGCTTTAGTTGCATCATGAAACTTGTCACCATCCCTCACCTGGTCCAGAACGATGTGTGAGTCACTTTAAAGACAAATGGTTTCAACACTGACCCATTCTGCCTCTGAACCAGTGTCGAGTAGGGCAATGTCATCACCACAAAACAGCTCTGAATCTACCTCACTGCAGGACCTCACCTCAGATAAGCTGCCCACTTTTAGACCGAGGGGGCTTGTATTGAAGTCCTGCAATGTCGCTAACCAGAAACCCTTGATGGTAGTCAGTGTGAGCAGTACATTGTTTTTAGTTGAAATGAGCAGGTGTCCTTCCTCTGGATTTTTAACCATTCCCAGATACCCTCCTTAGGAATGTTCAATATCGACAGAGCAGAGAGAGGTGATTTTTAACATAATTTTTGTTGAAATGAACAAATGCTGGAGATTACAGTGGATCAGACAAAATCCATGAGAGAGAGCAAACTAAGATTTTCTGTGAAGATGACTGTGCATTTGAGCTGTTCATTTGTTGTTTGTTTTATTTGACAACCTTGACTTTATTTTATTTTGGCACTGTGTGACCCATGACCAGGAGTGGTTAGTGGACACAGGGAGAGCCAAGTTTTAATTGTTTATTTCCTTCTGTTTTTCCCTCAAGGAAAAGTGTCTTTATTTTGTTTTATAAAGTGAAAGCAGCTTGTGTTTCTGTTTTGGAAGAGTAGAGTACTATGCCTATTTGGACGAGTGTGTTGCACAGACTGGGTGTTGGTTATCAGACTGGAGGCTTGTGATGAATATATGAATTGGTGATGTGTCCAATGCTGTTTGTCATTTATGTAAAGGATTTGGTTGAGAAAATAGAGCGCATGGTTTGTAAGGAGTGTTAGACAGAGTATAATGTTGATACATGCAAAATAGTGCATTTGGTATGAGGAACAATCCAAGACCACATTTGGAATCGCCTGTAGAGTGTTGTCGAACAGAGAACCCGAGGGTTGAGAAAACCTCTACAGTGCGGAAGTAGGCCATTTGGCACAACAGACCCACACTATCAGTCTCATTTCCCTTACGTGCAAAAGTAGAGGCACACATCAAGAGCCTGGAAAGCTAACGATGATCAAACCACTGCAGTGTGCCCTTTGTGCAGTGCTGTTCGAACCCACTATGTGTCAATTTGCCTATGTGGAGATTTTAATGAATCGATGAGGGAATTTTTGAAGCCAGGTATATAACTGATGCATCACATTGAGGACTTGTCTGGAAAACCACAGATGCCTTGTCCTTTACAAAGCTGGATATGTGTCATATGAATGTAGCATTATGCTTCAATGAGGATTCCCATAAATATGCTACAGTTAATACCCATAAAGGGTGTAACCACTGTACTTGACTGCCTTTGTTTTGGGATATCATCAGCCAATGAATTGTTTCCAGTGAATGGCCGAGAACTGTTTACAAGGTCTACCCATGGTCCCTATTTCTATGAAGATTTGCTCATCACAGGGAAGATCAACAAATATCATTTAATGTTTATCCAAGACCTTAGGAAGGAAGAAAATGTGTTCCAAGACACCCCAAGTGACGTAATTGAGCTACTGCATGGACAAGTGGGTAAGACAGATTGAAAGATAAAGCAAGGACAACCAAGGGTTCATTGGCTCCCATGTCTGCATTGGAGCTTCAGTCTTTCCTTGGGTTGGTGAATTATTACAGAGAAAATTGTGTAATCACCTGGCCTCCATTTTGGCAACTGAGATTTGCTATTGAGAAGGGCTTGCTTTGCAAATACTCACATCACCAAGAAGAACCCTTATGGGAATTGAAAAAGCAGCTATCATCATTTAATGCCTTGGCAGAGAATGGTCTCCAGTCAGATGTGGCACTGACGTACAAAGCACCACCATCTGGTATCCAGTTACTGCTAGCTCACCGACAGAAGGGATTGCCTGGTCGTACTTGCTTCCCAGAGTTTGGCTGATGCTGAATGAAAATGCATCCAGATGGAGATGGAATGTTTGGCAGTAACCTTTTGTGTGAGAAAGTTCAACCAATAGGTTCCTGAACATATCTTTGATGTAGTAATGCTTCACAAAACCCTGCTAGAGCTACCTGGAGAAGGCAGGGCTATCCCACTTCCAGCTTGAGGTTAAATTCAGAAGTGAGCTCTTATTCTGAGTGCATGGATTTACAACTAGGAACACCATATCTGCAGTCAACTGGTTAATGCCTGAAGTCACCATGGCGCGTGCCACCAAAGGAAGAGTTCATTTTAGTTTTAACCATTCTGCATCCTTTCTGCTCATCTCTGACAATATCACACTGTAGATACAAGTCCTGGCCAAACAAGAACAACTGGTGGTGTTCGAAACTGATGACGATCATCATAACCAGGATGGAATTCTTTCTGGAGCTGGCAAGACCAGATGATTGTTGAAGATGGCACGCTTATGTGGGGAGCAAACATGTTTGTTACAGACAAAGGTCATTGTCAGATACCACCAGGCTCATCCTATGATTTCCAAAATGAAGATGTTGGTGAGAGGTTATGTCTGATAGCCAGAATTGGATGCCGATGCAGCCATGTTGGTGAGGCAGTATCCACAATGCCAAGAAGGACAGAAATTGTCACCAGCAGTGCCTCATTTTCATGGCACTGACCAGGTAGAACCTTAACACAGTTACATGACGAATGTGCCAGTCCATTTTGTGGGATCTGTACTTTAAGGATGTCGGTCACAGATAAAGGGTATTCATTTGCCAGCAGGTAGTTTAGTGTACTACCTAAAATCGAATGGCATTCGCATGTAGTGACAACTGCATGCGTTGTCTGATTGTATGGTGGAAAGTACAGTCCAAACATTGAGGGCAAAGTTAAGTAAACAGCCGACAACTTCACTGGATGTCAAACTGTCCCACTTTCTCTCTGATGAGAGAAACACCGCTCACACAACTGCAGTGACATCGCCACCAGAATTGCTAATGTGAAGAAGCCTCCAAGTTAAATTGGATCTTCTCGGATGTTGTAGGGAGAGTGACACGGCATCAGGAAGGCCAATGCCAGTCACAAAACCCCTCTTTGTGGGAGGCAGTTTATTTCATGGCACAAAATGTGCGGTTGAATCGGTGGGAATGGCCCTGAATGTGTTCAAAGTGAAGTCAGGTCACAAGACGTACAATGCTTATGTCACACTAGAAGTCCTAAACAATTTTGAGGATCACATGATTGCTGCAACCTCAAGACATGGTCAGGAGCACAACATACCCTGCCCCTCACAACATTCAGCAAGGCTGTCCCAACCTGTGGGTTCTCCCCCTCCTCCACTCAGTGTGGAAGAATCCTCTGAGAGTGAGATGGACATGGCAGATGTTGCAGCATTGACACCATTACCATCTGTAGAAGAAGATACATTTCTTCTGAGATGCAAGAAGTGGGCCACAGTCCAGCCCAAGGCGGCGGAATGCAGCCCCGAGTCCGAAGAAGTGGATCTCGTGGGAAAATGACTCATGATATGTTGCAGGAAAGAGAATGGGCCTTTGTCCCAGGAATTAGATGGGGACGGAAGTAATGACTGGGACGCAGTCAATGAGTGAACCTCATTGAATATATATTTCCAGGTTGGGGCTGTTCACCTGGTCTAATCAGGGAGACCCGAGACATCTCAACACCTACATTCAATGTGCTGACTAATAAAGGCAAGTGTATCAAATGCCTTCTTCATGGCCCTGTCTACCTGCTTCTCCATTTTAAATCACTATGAACCTGCACTCAAACGTGCCTTTGTTCAGCAGTCACATCTTACCACTAAATGTGTAAGTCCTGCCCTGGTTTGCCTTACCAAAACTTCGCACCTCAGGTTTATCTAAATTGAGCTCCATTTGCTACTCCTCGGCCCATTGCCCCTTTTGATCAAGGTCCCCTTGTATTCTGAGATAACCATCGTCACTGTCCACAACATCACCAGTTGAAGTGTCAGCTGCAAACTGATTAAACATGCCTCCTATAGTCATATTTAAGTTATTTATATAAATGATGGACAATAGTGGACCCAGCGCCAATCCTTGCAGCTCACCTGTGGTCACAGGCCTCCAGTCCGAAAAGCAATCATCAACCTCCACCTTCTGTCTCCTAATTTCAAGCCAATTTTCATCCAAATGGCGAGCTTTCCCTGGATTCCACGTGACCAAAACTTCTCAACTGTGCTCATAAGATCTCTAAGCATTTCACTGGAAAAATAATTTACATTTATCCAGTCAGTCATGATGTGGTGAAATATGATTCACGATTGTAGGAAGGAAAGATAAAATCTCAATGCTTATCTTTAAAATGGTGAGAAATTATGAAACACAGCCATCCTTTGCGAATGTTAGGACTCGGTACACAATGATCAGAAAGTTAATGTGACGGTGCAGTCAAAAAGGTGGACGAATGATACGTTCTCAGTTATTGCCAGGCGATTGGAATAGGACAGTGAGGAAGACTTGCTTTGAGTATCCACGGGTTTGGGTGTGAAAATGGATCCTTTCCAATAGACACACACACACACACTCTGAACAAAGTGTGTTGGGTAAATGTGGGGGTGCTTGGTATTCTCGAAGTTCATTGTTCCCTAATATGCAGCCACAATGTCGAAATATGTCATTAACAGTTAAAAAAAGGAGTTAAGAGCTGTTAGCAGGATAGTTACGAGTGTCGGAATGTTATTGGTATTTTGGTGGGGAAGATGGATGGATGATGATGAAGTCCAATGTGGAGAAGTGTGAGGTGATAGATTTTGGGCAGAAGAAGAGTCAATCGACAATTTGGCTCCAATTCAAAAGGGGTTTAACAGGAGCAGGGTGTACATGGACTGATGGCATCTATGTTGGCAGGATAGGCTGAGAGAACATCTCATAGAAAACATTGTCTCCTGGTCCTTGTTCACAGTGACAGAGACTGTAGGAGCAATGAGGTGATGTTGTGTTTGTTTTTCTATAATGCACCAGATCAGGTTCAGCTGGAGCATTGTTTCCTGTTCTGGAAACCACACAATCGGAATGATTGTGGAGACTGTCGAGACAAGGTGAAACAGGTTTACAAGAAAGCTTTCGGGGATGTGCATGCTCAGTTCGCATCATCACTTGGAGGAGTAGAGCTGAGAAAGAGTCGAGTGAGGAATTGCAAAACTCGCACCCACACATCCCTGCTCAGCTTCGTCCAAGGCTCGAAAGGTGCCTTCCACATCCGTCAATGCTTCACCTGCACCTCCACCAATGTCATTTATTGTATCTGTTGCTCACGTTTCGGTCTCCTCTACATTGGGAAGACTGGACACCTTCTCACAGAGCACTTCAGACGACATTTTCAGAACACCCACACCAATCAAACCCACTGCTCCATGGCTGAAGCATTCATTTCACCCTCCTACTCTGCCGAGGACATGCAAGTCCGGGGCCTCCTCCATCGCTACTCCCTCACCATCCGACACCTGAAGGAAAAATGCCTCATCTACCATCTTGGGACATTTCAACCCCATGGCATCAATGTGGATTTCACCAGCTTCCTCACTTCTCCAACACCCCCACTTTATCCCAGTTCCAACCTCCCAGCTCAGCACCATCTTCATGATCAGTCCCACCTGCCAATCTTCCTTCCCACCTGTCTGCTCCACTCTTCCCCATGACCTATCACCTTTATCCCCACCTCGACCCATTTATTGCAGTTCAGCTACCTTCAACTTACCCCCACCCCCTCTTATTTATCTCCTCACCCACGAGGCTCCCAGCATTATTCCTGATAAAGGGCATTTGCTCGAAAAGTCGATTTTCCTGCTCTTTGGATGCTGTCAGACCTGCTGTGCTTTTCCAGCACCCCTCGAATCATGATGATAACACCAGTATCACTTTTCGATCATGTCTGTTCTTGTCAGCTTTAAAATCTGATCCATCCCTGAATTAGGGACTAAATAGTATTCTGAATTTTGCAGGAAGAGGTTGGATTAGGAGTTTGCTCAACCAACTTCACACATCGTCCTGGTATTGCAGTGTTTCTGAGAATCGTGCACCCCTCATAAAAGAATCCGAAAATCAGCTTTATTAGTTCACTTTTTTGTGTGTTCGCTTTATCTCTCGTCTACCGAGTCTGTGTGTAAGAAAGTGCACTGCCAACCTTTTGGTCACGTCAGACTCGCATTCGTGCAAATCAATTTGTTTTCGGTTGCTATTCACCTGTCACTTTCTGCATGTTCAGCACTTACTCTCAATGTTATCACTTTATCCCTAGTGCACGCCGCCCCTTCCCACCAACTCCCAACTCCGAACTGCAGAAGGAAAACAAAGTTGCCCACCAGCTCCATCTAATGTCAAATGGCATTTCAGAAAACAAAATGGAGAAGATGAAACTATTGAATTAATCAACAGTTTAGATTTTGATGATGACGATGATGACTCGGATTTATTGAAAGAGAGATTTTGAGAACACTGTGAAGAAGGAAAAATCTGATGTTTTAAAGCACATAGAGTCGCAGAGATGTACAGTACAACTTGTCCATGCTGACCAGATTTTCGAACCTAATGTAACCTATTTGACAGCACTTGGCCCATATTCCTCAAAACCCTTCATCTACTCAACTAGATGCCTTTAAAATGTTGTATTTGTATCAACCTCCACCACTTCCTCTGGCAGCTAATTCCACACAGACACCACCTTCTGCATGAATACATTGCCCCTTAGGTTCCTTTTAACTTTTTCCTCTCTCACCCTAAACCGATGCCCTCTCGTTCTGGACTACCGCAGGGAAAATGCCTTTTCTGTTTACCCTATCCATGCTCCTCATGATTTTATAAACCTCTATACGGTCAACTCGCAGCCTCTGAAGCTCCAGAGAAAACAGCCCCAGCCTATTCACCCTCTTCCTGTAGCTAAAACTACTCCAACCCTGGCAACAATTCTTGTAAATCTTTAAGAATGTTTGTCATCAGCGTGCAAGAACAACCAGAGTCAATAGGTGTTTGTGACGGCTTTATTTTCTCAATTTAAAGGCCTGTGAGTACAATTAGATTACATATTCACTGATGTAGGACACAGTTGTGTGTGGTATCATGAATGAGCAAGTCAGAGGCATATTACTCTGAGCGCCGATTCTCACATTAACCACTCCAATAGATACTTGTGGAGCAGGCGAAATAAGCCCGAGTTTAAAAAGACAGTGCATCAAGATGTATAATTACCTGTCCACAAAGTACATTATTACTCTAAGAACACTACAAACTCTCCAGCGCCTGAGACATGACCTGCTCAGAGACTGGCACAACATCTCTGCCTGTCCTTTGCTTTTTTTACTTTGATGCCTCGATCAGAACCTAATGTTAAACAGTGTTCCTGTCTTGCCTGGGTGTTTATCGCAGACATAAGCCAGGCACCTTATTGTTGTTGTTAGCGGTGATCAAAAAGGGGCTGGTCTGTCAGGCACTTGGAACAGCAGCTAAAGCAGCAAACATGCTGCATGTGCATATTTTGGGACAATCAGGATCAGGGAATCTGTACCACTGCAGTCAAGAAAGTTGGCCAAACAAACTACTCATAACATCCCCAGAATTCTCCAGTAGATTTTTCAATCTTGAATTCCCGTTCACCAATCCATGCTGACACTGTCTGTTCCTGTCATTTGTGGATCAGTTCGATGAAATTCTCAAGGAGATATTCTGGGGCCCTTACAGTAGTAATGAGGTTGGGGAAGTCAGTTCTGGTAATGGGGGCACCCTGCTTGTCGGCAGAGTAGACAGGTATTGTGGAAGGGATGGGAAAAGCATCATATTAGAGGACATGAGTTACTGTGGTAGTTCGATCACCATCACTGTCCCGGTTTTGGTGTGGTGGTTGCTATGTGATGGTTGGCACGGCGACGCTATAGGGTGGGGCTAGGGGACGGGTAACTTTGTGAGGTAAAGTTTATACAGGATAGAGCTGTGTGAGAAATACATAAGCTCATGGGCTCCATACAAAGTGCAGGGAAGAAAGGAGAGTGAGGATGTCATGTTGCTGCTTTATAAGATTTCAGTTCGGCTTCACTTAGAGTGTTGTGTTGAATGCTGGTCACCACATTACAGGGAGGATGTGGAGGGTGCAGAAGAGGTTTACCAGGATGCTTGTTGTATTAGATGTTACGAGCTATGAGGAGACTCTGGAAGAACTCAGGTTGTTTTCCTCGGAGCAGCGGAAGCTGAGGGGAGACTCCATGGAAGTGTATAAAATTATGAGACACATAAATAGAGTTGACAGTCAGAATCTCTTTCCCAGAATTGCAATGTCTCAAACTGTGGAATATACATTGAAGATGAAAGTGTGAAAGTTCAAATGAGATGTGGGGCAAGGTTGTTTTTCACTGAGAATAGTAGATGTTTGGAACATAATATCAGGGCTGTTAATGGAGACATATATGATACGTGTATTTAAGCGTCTTTTAGTCCATAAGCAGATGGATGTGCAAGGAATGGAGGAATGTGGACCAAGTGACCATCAACCAGCTGGAACTGGCAGTTGTTAAATAAATGAAGACAGAAGTGAATGTATTTGCAGGAATGGTGGGCAGCAACCGAATCTACTAAACTAAACTAAACTAAACTAATCCGAATCTACTCCCAATCATTAGACTTACTATTGTTTATAATGTTATTATCTGCCATTTCATTTGACTTACTGCAAATCGATCGGTAACTTATTTCATCATTGCACACGCTGGTAACTTTGACAGCACAAGACAATATCTAACACTTTGATAGAGAGTTTATAAAACAAGATTCACACCAGTCCAAAAAAAGTGAAGAATTCAGTGGATGAACATGGAAGATTTTGAACTCACAAGTGAGAATTGACAACCAAGAATTTGGAGGACAATGTATCTGTGTTGGATCTGGTAGTCTCCAGATAATCAGAGAATATTGGAATTTGTTGGGATATGCAAACTAGGAGAATAGAAGAAATTTGAACAAAATAAAGACATGGATTTTGTAAATTGGTATCCAGCTGATATGGCACTGGAATAGAAGGGTACAGTGGTGACAATGTTTCACCAATTATGAGCTGAGGCAGGGATTTCGGAGCCGTTTTTCAGAAGCAAACAATTCTTCATGATGGTGCAAATATCTTTTTGAATTTATCACACTTTTTTATATAAAGCCACAATGGAAAGAGGGTTCTTCCAGAGTCACTAAGAGACACCACAAATTTTAAATGAAAGCAGTAAGCATGTTCACACACAATGTCCAACCTCATTCCCGAGTTCACATCCCACTTGCCTTTGAACCCTGTGACTTGGCCTTGGATTCCCCATCAACACAGCAACTGAATCATGGAAAGTAACAAATTAAGATAGGGAGTGGTATGAACATCAGGCCGGGGAAACTGAATGGAAACGGAAAAAGTAAAGTATTGCTGAAATACATTTGTAAACAGTATATCATTTAATCTTTGTTACAGGAAACATGTTAGATTTTTAAACTTTGATTCCGATAAGTGAGGAAGCATGGGTCAGGAGACTGTTGTTGCTTTTGCCACTCCGACCTGCAGTGAATGCTGATACTTTCTTTCTGGTCATTTCTATTTGTACTCGCTTCACTCGCTGAGAACGGATTACTTGGGAAAAAAAGATTTTTGTGCATACCTCGCTCCTTTTTCTGTTATGCTTCTGTTATTCAGCTTTCTATGAAGAGTTATTCTTGCTGACAATCCTTTACACTGGCTTTGCTCCTCCAGTCTCTTTCATTCTGCCCCACAGTTGGAGTTATTCCCTGCCCAGTAAAAAAGGGATGTTGTCATATTGTTGCTCCTGCTTCTCCATTCAGTCCAATCCTCATGTGGACCTCATATTCCATTAGCTGCTGCATTTCATGTTGGCTGTTTGTTACTTGGATTTATTCATCAATTGAATTACTTTTATAGCTGGATATTTCACTGCAGACTTTAACTGGTCTCTGAAGTTTTTCTGAGTCACCACATAAATAAAAGCATTTGTGCAGCAACTTAGGTTCCGCAGCATTAAGGCAGCTTGTAGAAAGAGAAGAAAAGCAGTGCGATGCAAGGAATGCCCGATGTGAAAAATATATAAAATATACAATAACCAGAGAAGTATGAAGCTGGCAGATATGGAAAAGAGTAAAATTACAGAATTCCGTCTGCTCTCTATTTCTGGATCATTCGCTGTGTTTCTCTGACCCCTCAGTACCTTCCGTACCTTCATAGCCTCAGAGATGTACCTGACTGTCAGAATATTGAGAAAGGGAATGAAAGTGAATGGGAACTTTGGTGTCAAGAATTGTTCAATATATTTAAAACTTGCCAACTGAAGGCCATTATAATAACTGGACCTGGTATAGCAGTACCATGGAACATTGTTAATGATCTTTCCACGTTCATACCGAAAGTAGTTGGGAATATTCTTTAAAGAAAAGAAAATACAGATTGTTGCGAGAACCCTCATTGCAGTTTTCTCTGTGCAATACTGAGATTTCATCTGATGAAAACAAATAGCGACAAATCGATCAAAAGCAAAAGCTGCAGTGAACCAGACAGAGCAATCAATGGTCAAGCAGCTTAGGGCATAGAGAACACAACAAACAGGAGTGATGTCCAGGAAACATGGTGGATAATAATAAAATGGAAATCGAATAAGTATTGTGAGAGTTGGAGTAACGATTCAAGATGTGCATAAGCATAAGGGGCAAGAAGGTGACCAAAAGAAAATGGCCGACATATGAATTTGACTAACTTAGCTATAGCAGCAGAAGGGGTAAACAAGTTGCAGCTGGACCACAAGGTCAGACAGATAACAAACCAGACAATGGGCGACCTTACACATAGCAAAACCAAGTCCAGACAGCAAAACCACAAGGCCGAAAACGAACCTCGTGACTGATAACGAGGGAGAAACAACTTGAGGTGGACAATGGGTGGTTGTCAGCTGCCTGGGGAGATTGTAAACACTTGAGGGGGAAATGTGTCCAGCTGCACTTGCAAGATTGGGGTAAACAAGTAATGGAAAAGTACCGGTTGCTTGAGATTGAGAATCACCTGACTCAACAGGGGGTGGAGTTTAAGGGTATATCAGGGGATGCTTTGTAACGATCAGGGTCCCTTTCTTTGAGGGGTACCCAACTCTGCAGACTTGCTAATTGCTAATAAACTTTGTTTTCCTGAATTTGTCTTGAGCTGACTTTTTACGTCTAACAACTTGGGGGCTCGTGTCCGGGATCGACACTCCGTCTGCGAGGGGATCGAGAAAGGACATCGGGGAAGGTGCACCCTGCCGAATTTGGCAGTCCCTGAGTGCTTGCTCGTCGCCCCACGCGGCTTGAGCGAGTGATATCCGGAGAACTCAGGAAAACAAAGCACAGGGAACCGAGGCAGAAGGGAAGTTTTTTTCGATCGAGTAATTTTGGTGCACCAAACCCAGGTAAGATACCTTGCAGATGTCTGGTTTAAGGAGGAGCGTGCGTCACGGGGTCCTGCAGGCCTTCTGCAGAGGCGTGGCACGCGCGAATCTGAGAACCGGAGGGTCCTGCTTGTGTTCCTGGGCGATCGAGGGCGCAGATGTCTGGTTTAAGGAGGAGCGTGCGTCACGGGGTCCTGCAGGCCTTCTGCAGAGGCGTGGCACGCGCGAATCTGAAGACCGGAGGGTCCTGCGGGGTAAGTGTGTTTTGACACGGATACTTGCAGATGTCTGGTTCAAGGAGGAGTGTGTGCCACGGGGTCCTGCAGGCCTTCTGTAGAGGCGTGGCGCGCACGAATCTGAGGACCGGAGGGTCCTGTGAGTGTGTCTTGACACGGGTAAATCTTCGTAAGTCCTCGGAAATGGGAAATAAGGAATCAAAAGCAAATAAGGAAGAGGGAGGTCCGAACGTGGATAATGAGAATTTTTTTACCAGCAGCTTGCAGTAAGACCGACAGAGAGAGAGTGCGAGAACTGCTCGCAAAACATTTAACCCTCTGTGATTCGGTTTGAATGCACATTGGTTTGTTAGTGATTGAATGAGGAAGTTTTATTCACTGGAGCTTGAGTTCCAGGATTGTTTTAAATGTGATCTTTATGTAAACTTAACATGATTTATTTTCAATATGTGAAGGACAGTTGTAGTTTCAGTTCAACAGTAGACTGTCGGAAAAAAAAAAGAGACGATAACTTCCATGGTTATTATCTGAGACCTTGGATTCGGCCATTAGAATTTTTTTTAAACTTGAATTGACAAATTATTGTAAGACAGCTCTGATTATTTTACGACCTAAAGTATTGTAATTAAGAAATAATTGGTCAGGAGTACATAAGAAAACTAATTTTGGATCTAAATTAGAGTACTAAATCTGGGTGATTAAAGTGGATTTCAAAATTGGGAACTGTATGCATTTTACATTTTAAATATTAAATACTGAATAAATGGACGTAAATATATAAATATGTTTACAAGTTAGGAACAGGCTTTAAAGTTAGTCAAGCATGAATTAATAAATTGGTGTTTGAGGATATGAGAAGCTAGGAACATTGCAATATTTCTTAAAAAAGGAAGAACGTATCGACTAAAGTGCCGATAGGGGACAAGGAGATTGGGTTTGTGTGTGACCCCCTCACCAGTGGGGAGGTCGGAACATTTAGAAGGAAATGACGGTCCTGGATGAGAATCCGATAGGATTGTCAGAACAAATCAATTTTTGAGGCCCAGTCTGTATATGTGGGCTGAGTTAATGTCTATTTTTGAATATACTATTTACTGGGGGAGAAAGGAGACTTATATGGGGATACTGGATAGGGAAAGTGTTAATTGAGATTAAAAAAAACTAGTAGCAGTGCCAGTATTAAGCTTGCCGGACAATTTGGCATGAGAGGGGGATGGTTAGGGGTGAAGACAAATATCCCCTTCAGAACCCTAACTGGGACCACCACAATATAGAAGGGTGGAATAATATGTTAGACATGCAAAATTTGATAATCCAAGGGATACAAACTTGCATCCCCAAACAACAAAATTTAGCTAAGGTTTTCGACCTGAGGCAGGGAAAGGACGAGTCTCCCTGTGCATTCATACACAGATTAAGGGAGTCGGTTAGGAAATGTTCGGGTATAGACCCAGATGGGGAAATAGGATGACGGATGGTAAAGGTTCACTTCGTGACAAAGACATGGCCTGATATCCAGAAGAAGTTACAGAAGATAGAGAACGGGAACGGTAGAAATGAGTCGGAGTTGTTACAGGAGGTTCAGAAAGTATTTGTATAGAGAGACATAATGGCGGAGGAACGGAAGGCTAAGATAATGGTAGCAGTAGTAAGGGAGGACTGTATGAAAGACAAAAGGAGTCGGATAAATAAGGTGGTTATCTAAATCTGAATATTTATGTCTTTGTGGGCCGGCCCCGATAGGAATTTTGTGTTGGTGAAGATTTGTGTGTGTCTTTGTGTGTGTAAATTTGATTGTAAAAAAGTCTCTGTGGATGTGAGAAGTTGTGTTTGTGTATGGATTTTTTTTTAAAAAAAGGCTTCTCAGCTAACAAGCAGTTTAACACTTTGTGCTCTGGCTTGAATTCATCTGTTTGTTAATGGTTTTATGTGTGAAACTTGTTGTTTGTCATTTGATTCAGTGTGCTATTTTTGATTGTAATTTTATGAATGCTCAACGTTATTTTTTTCTCATGATATGACTTTATTAGAACTTAAGGAGGACCATTCATGAGATTGAGTGCAAAGTAGTAATAAGTTAGAACAATTCCAAATTCACACGACATGAGGGGTGGTATCCACCTTCAGGAAAATGAGGCAGGGGAGCAGTGGCTCTGGAACAGATGTACAAAGAAAAAGGCTGCTGATAAGGCAGGGGGAACAGAAACTCTGAGGGTAGATGCGAATTAATATGGGTAACTTGAGAGTGAGTTTCAGGACGTTGAGACAGTAAGTAGACTGTATTGCGCTGAGATTGTTTGTGGGGGGGCTATACGGCGCGTAGGGCCGCATTGAAAAACGGTAGGTAGGGAGCGGGAGCTCCAGGGGCGGATGCGCCCAGACACAGGGAAAACATTACATTTGACAACTGCGATGTGCTTGAAAAAAATTAAAATGTTACTGACAACCGACCCTGAACAGTTCCATATGTAGAGCAGTGACCTCCGGGAAAAAGGGGGGAAGATCTGCCACATGGGGACTGCCCAGCAGTACTGGAGACTGCGAGTGGAGATAGTTGTGGAAAAGAATTAGCACTTGAAGACCTGGTGGTCAAGGGAAGGTCGCTATGAGCTCCGATGCGCAGACACAGGAGACAGTGACAGGCAGACATAGACAGAGAGACCAACACCGTATGAGAGAGAGAGAGAGAGAGAGAGAGAGACTGGCTGTGTGTGAGGACCTACAGAGAGAGAACGGAAGCTATTACATTTTGTTGTGTTTCTGGCTGAAAGTCATCTATTCGTTAGTGCATGAATGTTTGAGTGTTTATCACCTAGAGCTTGAGTCACAAGATATGTGTATCTGTAAATATGTTGAGACCCTGGGCTTCGCTGTTTCTCGTTTACTTCACCAGGGACTCCTGACTCAGACACCACCTCTGGATTTCGCTGTGCACACTATTGAACCCGGTGAAGGGGTTTTGATCAAACACTGACAACAGTTAACTCTCGAACTTGTGTGGGACGGCCCGTTCCTAGTACTCCTCACCACTGAACGGCGGAGAAAAGCTGGCAAATGGCCAGTCACCTCTCCAGTTAAGAAAGGAGTCTGGACAGCCGAATCAACACGTGACCCACTATAACTCAGACTGAACAGACTTTGATTAACTGACTATACTATGGCGACGTGAGTGCGGGGACTGTTTCTTCAGAATTGTATGTTAATCTTGTTTTGTGCTTTGATATATTGTTTAAGTTCTTAGCACTAGTCAGAATTATGCTGCTATTCCTGTTACTTCTGAGTTTTGCTCATATATCTTTTTCAGATGTTGTGTTAATGATTTCTGTTTCGGAATTTCCACAAGTTATAAAAATTGATGCTTGCAGCCTAAGTAGAATGCCCAGATGTAGAGTTTCAAAGGGAATATCTTTCCTCCAAGATATTTCTTCACACCCTACCGAACCGCAAAAGCCACCGCCTAGCATCACTATCCATAGAGCCCCCTTTAGCCCAGCCCTAAACTGTTTTGACAGGAAGTGTCATCCTATATATCTCACCATTAAAAATGCTTTCTCTGAAGACTCATTTCCCCATAAAAATGGGTCCCAACTCCTTAGTAAAGATTTAAAGATAGAGATGACAGTGTATGGGAAGCGTTTTGTGGGCTATTGTTTTTGAATTGGCGTCGGACGGGGACAGCCTTTGGGATTCCTTGATTCTAAACTGCAACCTTTAACCCCTTACACTGATCCAAAGTCAATGCAGATTATAGAGGTTAAAGACCTGAGACAGCCTCTTGAAATAGAAACAGGATATGGATAGACAAATGCCTGGATTGAATGGGTTAAATATACTGTAAAAAGTCTGAACAAAAGCAATTGCTATGCATGTGCCTCCGGTAGGACAGGGTCTCAGGTAGTTCCCTTTCCGCTCGGGTGGGAGCGAAACAAACAGGGCATGGAATGCACGATAGCCCTATATCAAGATGAGACTGCATGGAAAAATCCGAATTGTGCTTCTTTGTCTTTGATGTTCTCTTCCTTGAAAGGACATAAGAGGCAAGCTCCCCCTGTGTTTTCTGCCGCTGTTGGGAATCACACATCGTGTGTTTATAGACAGGGTGGATCTATTGATTTGGGGGAGCTGAGATTGTGTTCGGTGATTAAAAATGTTACTGAAGCAGTGGAAGGAAGAAATTACTCATCTTTAAACGTTCCCCGAGCGGATCTGTGGTGGTATTGTGGAGGGAAAATACTGAGACCTACCCTGCCCCTTGATTGGAAGGGGATATGTGCAATTGTACAATTGGCAATACCATTCACCCTGGCATTTGAAAGAGAACATTTAGTTAAAAAAAAAGGAAGAGATAAGAGATCACTGCTATCCACTTCTTTTGATAAAGGGATTTATCTTGATTCAATAGGGGTCCCTAAGGGGGGTGCCTGATGAGTTCAAAGCTCGTAACCAGACTTCAGCAGGCTTTGAATCATACCTATTCTGGTGGGTTACTAGTCGTATGGCTTGGGAAAATAGACTGGCCTTGGACGTGCTCTTAGCTGAAAAGGGGGGCGTTTGTGTCATGATAGGCTCTCAATGTTATACTTTTATTCCCAACAATACGGCCCCTGATGGCTCGGTGACCCGTGTCCTGGAAGGTCTCCAGGCACTGGCTGATGAGATAGCTGAGAATTCAGGTGTAAATACTAATTGGACTGGCTGGCTAGAGCGGTGGTTGGGCGTTTTTGCCCTGCTGCTAATCCTTCCTTACCTGATCCCCTGCTTTCAGTCCCTGATTCAAATGAACCTATCCCAGCTTGAGGCCGTGGCCATTCCTCAACATGGGACCCGTGAGCTTAAAGTCATATTGCTTCGCAAGTCTCCTGCCTGACTGATTCCTTATGCACATCTTGAAAAGAAAAAGGGTGGATTGTGAGAGTTGGAGTAATGATTCAAGATGTGCATAAGCATAAGGGGCAAGAAGGTGACCAAAAGAAAATGGCCGACATATGAATTTGACTAACTTAGCTATAGCAGCAGAAGTGGTAAACAAGTTGCAGCTGGACCACAAGGTCAGACAGATAACAAACCAGACAATGGGCGACCTTACACATAGCAAAAACAAGTCCAGACAGCAAAACCACAAGGCCGAAAACGAACCTCGTGACTGATAACGAGGGAGAAACAACTTGAGGTGGACAATGGGTGGTTGTCAGCTGCCTGGGAAGATTGTAAACACTTGAGGGGGAAATGTGTCCAGCTGCACTTGTAAGATTGGGGTAAACAAGTAATGGAAAAGTACCGGTTGCTTGAGATTGAGAATCACCTGACTCAACAGGGGGTGGAGTTTAAGGGTATATCAGGGGATGCTTTGTAACGATCAGGGTCCCTTTCTTTGAGGGGTACCCAACTCTGCAGACTTGCTAATTGCTAATAAACTTTGTTTTCCTGAATTTGTCTTGAGCTGACTTTTTACGTCTAACAAGTATGACCTCAAAAGCAATGAACAATAGATCAGACGTTGCCATGGCCACCAGATAGCAATTGCTGCACGTAGAAAGACCACTTTTGCCCCGAGCCAAGAAGACAATCGTCACGAGGCTAACTATAAGAGAGAGAAAGGAGAAAAAGGAAGTTGGAGTTACTAATCAAACATTTCTGTGCCTGAACCCAGACTGTATGTGATGGATTTTAACCCAGAGATAATTGCTGTTCCATGTCATATGATATTTACTTAATTTGAACTCCTGAACTGAATCATTTGCACTTTTGCAAGGCATAGGGAAGAAAATGAGAAGCAGATTACTCCCAGAAATACAGTTGTGTACATAACATTTTATTGTGGTTGACAGTGGTTGATTTCAGCAGTTTTATTGGTTATTCTGACTGGCTGGAGTTGTCCATAAGACCATAACATCCACACAAAGATTTGCAGGATCAATAAAACAAAGAATGGGTGACACCTAACATGGACATGGATGACAAAATTTTTGTGGAGCCTCCACAGTTGAAATTGACCGTAGAATTGTACATCCATGCAAAATGAATGACAGTATAGGGCACTGAATTACTGTATCATCTCCAGGAATGGATGGCCACCCAGACATGAACAATCAAGTAATAGGGCATTGAGTCCCATGCTCTGAACACCCTGACAGTCTGAGCTATGAAGATATTTAACAGTGAATCCAAACAACATGTACCAGATTAGATACAATAAGAAGAACTTCAACGTTTAGTAAGGTCTGCCCAAGCCCCACGCCGCTACCACGCCCCCCACCACCTAACCAAGACAGTATTCCACAGTTCGCACTGAAACAAACCTCCTCTCCTTGTGAATAGAGATCCTCCTCCCAGATTCTGAGAACACACTGGGGCGAGGAATCACCATTGTTCAATCAGCGCTGTCCGTGGACTTCACCAGAATTAGACCATAGCTCGTTCTCCAAGACCCAGTGTTCTTTTTTTTTGACGGAAGCAACTTCTCTGGATTCTGACAAAACGCTAAAGATTGCAACAAGTGATGGCCTAATTATATTATCACTGGGCTACTAAATCAGGATGCAACACAACGTTCTGGGGAATTGGTTTCAATACCTGCCACAGCAGATAATGGGAATTCAATTAAAAAATAATGTAAACTTATAATGTTGAAGTGTGTAATTCAACGGCTGTCAGTTGTTGGAAAAGAAATCTCATCTAATTCAGTAATGCCCTTTATGTAGGGTAATCAATCATTCTTACCTGGTCTGATCTACATGCAACTCCAGATCTCAAATATTCTGGTTGACTCTTACCTGGTCTCTGGGCAATTAGGAAAGGGTGGTAAGTGCTGACCAAGGCAGTGACGCCCACAACCCTTTCATGAATAAAATAGAATGGACCTTCCAAATACACAGCCAGCTCCCCGTAACAGAAGAATGCTCCCTTCTTAGACCACTCCATGGGATTTGAACATCCCTGTACAGAATGTATTGTCTCAACTCTGAAATTCGCAAAATTGATCCACATTTGAAGACAAGGGATCCAACACTTAATTCAATGAAGGTACCTGGAGCAGGGAACACCAAAGCGTCGATCACTACCCAGCACAGACAACTGAAGCAAAAGGGTCTGAGACCAGTAAGAGTTGGGAACATCACTGGGGTAAAAAAAAATAAACTATGACACGGGTGATGCATTGGAATAGATGCCCAAAATTCAGCAGAGCCTCTTCACTAAGCATAAACCCTGGGGTTGGGGAGTCCAGAACAAGAGGACATATGTTTAGGGTGTGAGGGGAAAGATATAAAAGAGTCCCAAGGGGCAACTTTGTCCCGCAGAGGGCGTTACGTGTGTGGAAAAACCTTGACCTTTCTCATGCTAGCTGTCATCCAGGACATTCCCTTCGACACGCACCACTCATCAGTTTCAGAGATATCGTCTTCAAAATGTGGGAATGTTGGCATTTTTTAAATGTTGACGTGGAATGTGAGGTTTCGTGGCCAGGCCAGTGTTCATTGCACAGAACTAATCACTTTTGTGATGATTTTGGAGATCTGCCTTATTGAACATCTGCATTTCCTGGAGGGCAGTAAAACCCACAGTGTTTTCGGGGGAGAGTAGCAGCATGTTTACACAGTTAAAGTGAAGGAATGGTGATATCTTAACAAGTCAGAATGAAACCTGCCTTGAAAGAAAACTTCCATGTGATGGTGTTTCCATGCATCTTCTGCCTTTGGTCATGTTTGTGAGGTGCTGTTGAAAGAGAGTTGCTATAGTCCTACTTTGCATCTTGTAGGTGGTGTTCATTGCTGGGTATGCGTGTCATTAGTGAATGGAGTGTGCACTGAATGTGATGTTTAGCAACCCAATTCATTGCGTGTTTGTCCTGCACAATTTGAAGCTTTGTGAGTGCTGCACCCAGCCGGATACATGCAGAGCATTCATCTCACCTTGCGCTATGGTCTGTGGGTGGTGGACATGTTTTGGATAGGCAGGCAGGGAGCTAATCAGCACAACTATCGTAGTACCTGACATAACTCTGTGGCTACAGCAGTTGCATGGCTGGACCAAGTCATTTTCTTGACAATAATAGGTACAGTTTGTTGATAGTTATGCATTCAGTGATGTCACAGGAAACAAATTGGAGATGGGCACTTCTTCCGGTTGATGGTCATTGCCTGGTGCTGTCATTTATAAGCTCAAACTTGGATGCGAGCATAAAAGGTACAGTTAATAAGTTTGCAGATGACACCAAAATTGGAGGTGTAGTTGACAGCGAAGAGGGTTACCTCAGATTCCAACAGGATCTGGACCAGATGGGCCAATGGGCTGTGAAGTGGCAGATGGAGTTTAATTCAGGTAAATGCAAGGTGCGGCATTTTGGTAAAGAAAATCTGAGCAGGACTTATACACTTAATGGTCAGGTCCTAAGGAGTGTTGCTGAACAAAGAGACCTTGGAGTGTAGGTTCATAGACCCCTATAGTGGAGTCGCAGGTAGATAGGATAGTGAAGAAGGCGTTTGCTATGCGTTCCTTTATTGGTTAGAGTATTGAGTACAGGAGTTGGGAGGTCATTTTGCGGCTGTACAGGACATTGGTTAGGCCAATGTTGGAATATTGCGTGCAATTATGGTCTCCTTCCTATCGGTAAGATGTTGTGAAACTTGAAAGGGTTCAGAAAAGATTTACAAGGATGTTGCCAGGGTTTGAGAATCCGAGCGACAGGGAGAGGCTGAAGAGGCTGGGGCTGTTATCCCTGGAGCATCGGAGGCTGGGGGGTGACCTTATAGAGGTTTAGAAACGTATGAGAGGCATACATAGCATAAATAGACGAAGTCTTTTCCCAGGGGTGGGGGAGTCCAGAACTAGAGAGCATAGTTTTAGGGTGAGAGGGGAAAGATATAAAAGAGACCTAAGGGGCAACTTTTTCAGGCTAGAGGATGTGGTGGAGGCTCGTGCAGTTGCAATATTTAAGAGGCATTTGTATGGGTATATGAATAGGAAGGGTTTGGAGGGATCTGGGCCGGGGACTGGCAGGTGGGACTAGATTGGGTTCAGATATCTGGTCGGCATGGACGGCTTGGACCGAAGGATCTGTTGCCATGCTGTACATCTCTATGACTCTATGACTCGATATTGAAAGGTGGAACTTGTTCAAGGAACAGCTACTGCGTGTCCTTGAGAGGTATGCACCTGTCAGACAGGGAGAAAGTTGTTTGAGTAAATTGAGCGAACCGTCGTTTACTAAAGTAGTTGAATGTATTGCCAAGAGGAAGAAGGAAGCTTAACTAAAGATGAAACGCGAAGGCTTAATTAGGGCGCTTGAGAGTTTAAAGTTAGCCAGGAGGGACCTAAAGAGACAGCTAAAAAGAGCAACGAGGGCACATGTATTCCAAGCGATCGATTGCATTTGGAGACCCTCTATTCAGGGGTACAGACAGTTGCTTCCGTAGCCAGCAGCGAAAGATCAGAATGGTGTGTTGTCTCCCTGATGCCGGCATCAAGGATGTTTCAGAGAGGGTGCAGAATGTTCTCAAGGGGGAGACGGACCAGCAGGAGGTCATTGTACACATTGGACCCAAACGACATAGGAAGTTAAAAGGATGAGATTCTGTAGGGAAAATATAGAAAGTTTGACAGCAATTTAAAAAGGAGGTCCCTGAGTGTACTAATATCTGGATTAATCCCGGTGCTACAAGTTAGTGAGGGTCTGAATAGGAGGAAAGAATAGAGGAAAGTGTGGCTGAAGAGCTGGTGCATGGGAGAAGGGTTCACATTTCTGGATCACTGGAATATATTCTGGGATAAAAGTGACCTGTAAAAGAAGAATGGTTTACCCCGAATTGGAAGGGGACTAATATTCTGGCAGGGAGATTTGCTAGAGCTGCTTGGGAGGATTTAAACTCATAAAGTGGGGAGGGGTGGGGGACCGAAGGAGATAGTGAGGAAACAGATCAATCCGAGACTGGTACAGTTGAGAAAAGAAGTGAGTCAAGCAGTCAGGGCAGGCAGGGACAAAGCAGAGAACAATGTTCGACTGATAAATTAAACTATTTTTTTCAATGCAACAGCCCTAAAATGGAAGACGGATGAACTCAGGGCATGGTTAGGAACATGGACAGGTATATCATAGCAATTACAGAAACGTGGATCAGGGATGGACAGGACTGGCAGCTTAATGTTCCAGAATTCAAATGCTCCAGGAAGGAGAGAAAGGGAGGTAAGGGAGGAGGGGAAGTGGCATTTGTAATAAGGGATAACATTACAGCTGTACTTATGGAGAATATTTCCGGAAATACGTCCAGGGTCGTTACTTGGTTGAAACTGAGAAATAATAAAGGGATAACCACCTTATTGGAATCGAACTATTGACCCCATAATAGCTACAGGGAAATTCAAAAACTCATTTGTAAAGAGATTTCATTTATCTGTTAGAATAACAGGTTGGTTATGGTAAGGGATTTTAAATTTCTGACATAGATTGGGATGACCATGGCGTTAAATGTTTAGATGGAGAGGAATTTGTTAAGAGTGTATAAGAAAATCTTCTGTCAGTTTGTGGATGTACCTAATAGAGAAGGTGCAAAACTTAAGTCCTACTCTTGGGAAGTAAGGCAGGGCAGGTGACTGAGGTGTTAGTGGGGGCGCACTTTGAGGCCAGCGACCATAATTCTACTAGTTTTAAAATAGTGAAGGATAAGGATAGACCAGATCTAACAGGTGAAGTTCTAAATTAGAGGAAGGCTAATTTTGATGGTATGAGGCAAGAACTTTCAAAAGCTAACTGAGTGCAGCAGGTAAAGGGACGGATGGAAAATGGGAAGCCTTCAGAATTGAGATAACGATAGTCTAGAGATAGCATTGTCCTGTTCGGGTGAAAGGGAATGAAGATGACGAGAGAAACTTTGCGTTTGCTTCAGAAAAATAAGGAAGCATATGTCAGGTATACACAGGATAGTTCAAGTCAATCCTTCGAGGAGGATGAAGGCAGTAGGATTACACTCAAGAGGGAAATCAGGAGAGCAAAGATGGTACATGCGATAGCTTTGGCAAATAGGGTTGAGGAGAATTCAAAAGGTTTTTACAAATACATTAGAGCCAAAAGGGTAAGGATGGAGAGAATAGGGCTCCTCAAAGATCAGCAAGGCGGCCTTTGTGTGGAGCCACAGGAGATGGAGGAGATACTAAACGAGTATTTTGCAACAGTGCTTACCCTTCGAAGTGGGAAGCTAGGGAAGTTATTGATGGGCCCCTTGCTGATTTTTGTATTATTGATCGTCACAGATGAGATGCCTGAAGACTGGAGGTTGGCTAATGTGGTGCCACTGTTTGAGAAGTGATAAGGACAAGCCAGAAAACTATAGACCAGTAAGAATGCGTCGGTGGTGGTTAAGTTGTTGGAGGGAATCCTGAAGGGGAGGATGTACATGTAGTTAGAAATGCAAGGACTGATGAGGGATTATCAACATAGCTTTGTGCGGGGAAAATCATATCTCACAAATTTGATTGAGTTTTTGAAGAAGTAACAAGGATGATTGATAAGGTAGAATGGCCGATGTGATTTATGTGGACATCAGTGAGGCGTTCGACAAGATCCCCATGGGAGACTGATTAGAAATGTTAAATCTCATGGAATACGGGAGAAACTAACCATTTGGATAGAGGATTGGTTCGAAGGTAGAAATCAGAGGGTGGTGGTGGAGGGTTGTTTTTCAGACTGGAGGCCTGTGACCAGTGCTGTGCCACAAGGATCGGTGCTTTGTCCACCATCTTTTTGCCGTTTATATAAATGAGTTGGAGTGAACATTGATAGTACGGTCAGTAGCATTGCAGATTACACCAAAATTGGAGGTACAATGAACAGTGAAAAAGGTTACCTCAGATTACAACAGGATCTTGAAGAGATAGTTAGGTCCTCAGAAGTGTTGCTGTAAAGAGAAACCTTGGAGTGCAACTCCTTGAAAGTAGCATCACATCTAGATAGGATAGTGAAGAAGGTGTTTGGTGTGCTTTCCTTCATTGGTCAGAGCAATGAGAATAAGAGTTTGGAGATCATGTTGCAGTTGTTCAGGGTGTTTTTTAGGCCACTTTTAGAACATTGCGTGTAATTCTGGTCTCCTTCCTATCAGAAGCATGATGTGAAACTTAAAAGGGTTCAGAAAAGGTTTACAAGGATGTTGTCAGGTTTGGACGATTTGAGCTATAGGGAGAGATTGAATAGGCTGGGGCTGCTTTCCCTGGAGTGTCCGAGGTTGCGGGTGACATCACAGAGATTTATAAAATCATGAGGTTCACGGATACGATAAATAGACAAAGCCTTCTCCTGGGTTGGTAGAGTCCAGAACGAGAGGGTATAGGTATAGGGTGAGAGGGGAAAGATATAAAAGGGACCGAAGATGCAAGTTTTTCATGCAGAAGGCCGTGTGCATGTGGAATGAGCTGTCAGAGGCTGTGGTGGAGGGTCGTATACTTGGAATATTTAAAAGGCATCTGGATGGGTATATGAATGAGAAGAGTTAAAGAGATATTGGCCAAGTGTTGGTAAATGGGACCAGATTATTTTGGGATATCTGGTCGACATAGATGAATTGGACTGAAGGGTCTGTTTCCGTTCTGTACATCTCTATGACTCGATGACTCTATGAAAAATATTTAGCAGGTAGGATCTAGGAAAACTCTAAAGCTTTCCAAAAGTATGTCAAAATTAAAAGAATGACTCGAGTAGGATTCGGGTCAGAGCTGAAAAATGTGTCGCTGGAAAAACGCAGCAGGTCAGGCATCTTCCAAGGAGCAGGGGAATCGACGGTGGGAAGTTGTGTGTGCAGTCCAAAGAGGTAATAAAAGCACTAAATGTATTTTTTTGTCACTATTCACACAGGAAAAGACAATGTTGCTGAGGAGAATACTGAGATAGAGGCTAGTAGACTCGACGGAATGAGGTTCATAGGAAGATGTGTTAGCAATTCAGGGAATTATGAAAATAGATATGTCCCCTGGGCCGAATGGGATTCTCTGGGAAGCCAGGGAGGAGATTGTAGAACATCTGACTTTGATCTATATGTCGTCATTGTCTACAGAAATAGTGCCTGAAGACTGGAGGATAGCAAATGTTGTCCCTTTGTTCAAGAAGGGGAGTGGAGACAACCCTCATAATTATAGAACAGGGAACCTTACTTTGATTGTGGGTAAAGTGTTGGAAAGGATTATAGGAAAGAGGATTTCTCTTCATTCCGAAAGGAATTATTTCATTAGAGATAGACAACATGGTTTTGTGAAGGGTACTTTGTGCCTGACAATCCTTACAGAGTGATTTGAAAAGGTGACCAAATAGGTAGATGAAAGTGAAGCAGTTGATGCGCTGTATATGGATTTCACTAAAACATTTGATAAGATTCCCCACGGTAGGTTTTTGCAGAAAATACAGAGGCATGAGATTGAGGGCGATTTTGCGGTTTGCATCAAAAAATTGGCTACCTGAAAGAAGACAGAGGGTGATGGTTGATGGGAATTGTTCATCCATGGAGTTCAGATACAGGTGATGGACCACAAGGATCTGTATTGGGGACACTTATGTTTGTCATTTTTACAAATGACCTGGATGAGGGTGGAGAAGAATGGGTTAGAAAATTTGCAGATGACACTAAAGTTGGTGGAGTTCTGGTGAGTCCGGAAAGATGTTGGAATTTACAGAGGGACACAGATAAGCGGAAAGCTGGGCTGAGAGGTGGCAAATTGAGTTGAATGCAGAAAAAAGAATGAGGTGATTCACTTTGGAAAAGGTAACAGAGTACTGGCCGAATGCTAAGATTCTTGTAAGTGTACATGAGCAGAGAGATCTCTGTGTCTATTTGCATAGATCCCTGAAAATTGTCACCCAGGTTAATAGAGTTATTAAGAAAGTGCACAGTGTGTTAGCTTTTATTAGTAGAGGGATTGAGTTTTGGAGCCACAAGCTCATCTTGCAGCTTTATAAAACTCTGGTGCAGTTGCACTTAAAATAATGCATACAGTTCTGGTTGCTGCATTATAGGAAGGAGTTGGAAGCATTGGAAAGGGTGCAAAGGAAATTTATCAGGATGTTGCCTGATATGGAGGGAAGGTCTTATGAGCAAAGTCTGAAGGACGTGAGGCTGCTTTTGTTAGAAAGAGGAAAGATAAGAGGTGAATTAATGGAGGCATACAAGATTATCAGAGGATTAGATAGGGTTGAGAGTGAGATTGTTTTTCCTTGGATGATGGCAAGCACATGGGGACATAACTTTAAATTGATGGGTGATAGATATAGGGCAGATGTCAGAAGTAGTTTCTTTACGCCGAGAGTAGTAGGAGCATGGAATGACCTTCCTACAATAGTAGTAGATTCACCAACTTTAAGGGCAGCTAAATGGTCATTGGATAAACATATGGATGATAACGTAATACTGTAGGATTGATGGGCTTCAGATTGGTTTGACAGGTCGGTCCAACGTCGTGGGCCGAATCGCCTGCATTACGGTGTAATGTTCCATGTGCGTTGACATGGACCTCTTCATTATCTGAGGAGTTAAAATGGAGCTGAGCATGCACAATCATAAGCAACCTTGTATAATTTTGAAATTATGTCGGAGGTAAGCACATTGATAAGGCAGCTGGTTTTAGGAATGATGCTGAAGAATTCCTGCGGAGATATATGATGGTTGAAATGATCGACCTCCAACAATCAGGACCATCTTCACCAGTAGTCAGGCAATTCACTGAATTCAAATTGTAGTTCTGCTGTATTACTTTTACGAAAAAAATCACATCTGTTAATCTCCAGTAGAACATTTCACTTTGTAAACTTAGCACCATATAAAAACAACCAGCTGGGAAGATTTTCCCAGTTACAATTCATTGTATATTTGCAAACTACACTGACAGCTCCAACATTGGGCACAACAGACATACAGAATGTAATATAATTGAAGCATTGCATGTTTCATATCGTTATCATCCCTAGCCCTCACTGCATTCAGATATTACATTTCATTCAATTCCCCACAAACAGCTAAATGCCATTGTCAGAGACACTCCTCTTTGTGCAAGCCTACGTTCATCTCCAGTTGGTAACCAGCACTCAGTGTAATTTTACTTTGACAGATGCTCCCATTAATACTTGCACACGGGGGTTAATTCCCCTTTGGCGAGGAACGCACACTCAGGAATTGAAAGGTGCACATTAAATCACATTGTCACTGGAATTGGGTGCTCCCTTCAAGTTATTGAACCTATATACAGTTTATAGTGAAAGATATTTCGAGTAAAACTTGCAACTGGAGCAGCCAGCTATCTCCTGTTAGTGCTCCACGCTTATTATAATACTGCATTTACAGATACCCGCAGAAAAGAAAGAATAGTGGGTCAGAGGTTCACGCTCGCGAAGTTCCTATTCCCACACACAGTACAATTCTACAATGTAACATAAGGATCCAACCTGAAGTTTGTGATCCCCATTCAGTACCACTCCATGATCAGTAACACCGTCACTCAGAGTGATTCCTGGAGATCTGGATCAACAGAACACAATATTTCAGTCAATCACTGGATAATACAGGGATCCTGTGTTTTTTCCTTTCCTCCGTTGAGGAATTACACCACAGAGATAGGTTGGAAATGTTAACTGCGTACATTGATATCACACATTAGGAACTCGTACTGCCCCAGCTCAAAGCCCAGTAAGTCAGGAGTTAAATGCACAGCAATGGATCAGCTTTCAGACAGCATGTTACATCAGTAAATAGGATTCTCTGGGGAAATAAAGATTGAACTTCAAAAGAAGAATGAAAAACTCCAAGATAGCCTGTCACAGGATGCTAGTGCCCCAGAACACTCACTTTTCTGTGTGTACTAACCTCTGGCATTAGGGCAATAACTCACATGAATCTTACATAGTCTTGACGCATAGCAAATTCAAACTATTTATAATCTTGCCACTCAATACTCCATCCGCTGCATTTTCGATCAAGTCAACCATTTTGGAATTAAAGAAACTGGACGTTATTGTATCAAATAATTTTATCCACTGTGTCACCTCCCTGATGTGGAACACACTGTGACAGATCTGTCCCAGCCAGCAGTGTTGAAGCAGCAGCCCTCGCATATACAATGTGCTGTGGGAGTGAACAGCTCCGTGTTATCATTACAACAAACATTTATCAATCTCCAAGTGCGAGCAGGCAACATGGAGTTCCTTCAATACTACCTCACTCCCACCATCAACTTAGTTTAAATCCCTCAATAGCCACAAAACAGTCCGGGATTATTCAGCATTCAAATGTAACCGGCGATGGTCCACCTCGCCTGGAAACCACAATCACTGTTTGGACAGACAGTGCGACAATTGTTGCAGTGATGGTCCACACCATGAGGCAAAGGGGATTATGCTGTGTCAGTTTCAACAAATGGTTCATATTCTTTTCGCAGTGCACTGGTGATGGACTATGAATGAACTGGTCATCCTGGTACAGCTTCCAAATCACCAAGTCCCTCAGTTTAGTTTCCCTAAAGGGCATTAGGTAAACTGGAGGGTACAACACATGGGCTGACTGTCAGTTTGTATGGCCGGACGTTCTTGATCCTGATTGGACCCTTGGAGCAGCACAACATTATCTAATACCGTGAATCATACAACAGTCACCCCAAACCAACTTGGCTTTCATCAGAGAAAAGCCTATTGTACCACCCAATCTCCATCGTTCCGAGCCCTGTGCACAACGTACAATAACAGAGAGTTCACAATGTGGATGAATAACTGCACTCAATCCTGTAACACGATGGATTCACAGTAAATCTATATAAAACATATATCCAGGATGTTCATATCTAATATGTCAGTTTCAACAAAATAATAATAATAACTCACCCAATTGTAGAAACCAAAATAACAGGAACAAAGAGCAAAGTGGGAAACATCTTGTTTGGCAAAGTTGTTTGATGGTCTGTGGAAGAGCTGCAGCCACTACACTCAAGATCTCAGAGTTTGTCCTATTAAACTCTGCAGAACAGCACTGTGCATCGTTTTACAAATAACACAACTCGCATGTGTTTTGACTGTTAAATAATTCAGCAATACACTTCATGATCAGACGCCTGTGTTAAACACCCCTCTCAGCGATCTGTCATCACAAACATCATGTTACCAGACACCCACTGAATGATGAAAACATAAAAAATGGTTAAAGCTCTCCTTGCTTCCACTCACGTATCATTCCATAATGACCTCCTCAATCCACCCATTGCCCACATTGTATTTGGGCTCCTATTTGGAGCGGGCTGCCTGACCATCACAGAATGGAAAACACCAGGTATCACTAATAGGTGGATTGTTACAAAACCCATCTGTCTAATAGCAGGGTTTGAGCTCCCACAGAGAGAGAATGGTCGTGTGAAACACTTTCTAGACCAGGCAGGGCCGGTGCTCAGCCAAACCCCATCAATGTGGCCTCAGGACAAACCCATTCTGCACAGTATAGAGAAACAGACAGTGATGCACGTAACTGAGGCGTCCTTTAATCGACAAACTAATTGTATTAAACTGAGTAAATGAGGACAGCATCGTCTCACACCGGGATTTGTCTTGCTAAATGGAAATGAAATAATTATCAGTCATAGAGTGGAATAAGTATCATTGCTTACACAGATTTGCATAAGATAAGTTTTCAAGAAGACTTACCGGGAACACCAATAATGACAAGGATATCATTTTAAGTTGTGTGGTATCTCCAGTGGGAGACAATGATTACATCTGTATTTTTAATCATTTCAAACAAACAGATAATGACATCAGGTTTATTTTAATGATGTGATATCATTGTTGTTTAAGACCATGTTTGAATATCCCAAATATTGGCTTATTATGATTTTCTTGGGACTCAAATGTTAATTTCAACTTGCCTCTAAACAACTACACTTGTATTATTTCAGTCACTATCAGTCCCATCAATGTCTAAATATCATCTGAAATGTTTTTCAGTGATATCCTTCATTTTGATGAATCTATTCAGTTATTCAATACCTCATGGTTCAGATCTCCTTAAGAGCTATTCGACTGCATACTTTTATCCCACTGCTTTCCCAGTTAATTCAGATTTGCAACACATTTTGGAAATTCAATCTTTGAACAAGCACTCTGATACAGGAACTGAAGATGACACTGACCACACCAACATTTGGAATGTACACCGGGAAACATTTTCTCAAAACAAAGACAAAAAAGTATTCAGAAACTTAACTTCAAAATTACAGACTGATAGAGTCATTCAGGACAGCGGTGGCCTATCTGTCAAGTTTGACCCTCTCAACTTACACTAAGGGCTGCACGTGTCTCATTCCCCTACACGTAATGCATAGTTCAGAGCATTCCTCCAGTGTGGAGACAGTCTTTCAGCTCAACACGTCTACACCTATCCTCCAAAGAGTGTCACACCCAGACCTATTCTCCTACCCTATTACTCCATTTTTACCACTGAATAATGTACCTAAACTACACATGCCTGAACACTACTGGCAATTTAGCACAGCCAGTTCACTAATCTGCATCTCTTTGGATTAGGATTGTTTTGAATGTTCTGACATTTCAGGTGCTTATCCAAGCTCTTTTTAAAGGAAGTGAGCTTTCCTGTCTCATGCAGTGCATTGCAGGCCCCTACTATTCTCCAGGTGAGAAACCTTTTCTTCACGTCCCCTCTAAATGTCCTGCCTTTCAACTTAAAATTATGCCATCGCCTTCATGGCTCTTCAACAATGGGGACAGCTGCTTTCTATTCACCTTGCCTGCCCCTCATAGTCTGAGTTACACTGACCTCTGCTCGAATGAATTTAACCCCAGCTTACCCAGCCTCCTCCTTCACAGCTAAATTGCTACAGCTCAAGCAACATCCTGGTGAGTCGCCTTTGCTGTCCCCTCCAATGCAATCACAATCATCTTATCGCGCAGTCACCACGACTGCACACCATACCTCCAATTCTGGCCTGAACAATATCTTGATGGACTGAGTTGTTTGAAGTTGTGACGAAGAACGTAGACGCAGTAGATGTTGTCTACATGGATTTTAGCAAAGCATTTGACAAGGTAAGTTGTTGACTAAGGTTAACATCTCATCGGATCCAGGGGGGTCTGGCCTGGCCCATAACACTGGAATGTCAACATATTGTAACCTGGTGACAGTGAGAATTTCAGTAACTCCCTGTTTGATTGCAGTGAGACCCCTTGTACTGGATAGGTCAAAGTGTGACCTCACAGAACCTGTGTAACCTCACCGTGTACATCACAAAGAGAGGCCTGACATCACAATCGGTTAGTAAAGTGGCTTAATCTGAGGCACGAGGCTGCACGAATAAACCCAGGGAAGGGAAGGTCACTGCACTGACTGTGTCTCGGTCTGATCTCTCTTGGAGTAAGTATGGTCATAGAGAAGATCAAAACAGCTTCACTTTACATATAGTATGAAAAGACCTCAGTGAAGTGATAAGGCAGTAGATGCTGAGGTTCACAAGGTTCAATCTAAATTTTTTCCTCATGTAATGACTGAGCATTTTTGTGGAGTATGGAACTCATGTTCCAGAGATTTATTCAAAGACATTTGGAGTTATTCAAATTGGTTAGACAATCCAAAACTGAGTCTTAACAAGGAAAACAAATCTTTAATTCCACATGTCACTCTTTTCGTCTGACCAAGCCGATCCTTCTATCCTTACCATTGAAGAGCATAAAGTATGGTAAAAAATTAATTAGAGAACTGACACTTTAGGAGAGGATCTTAAAGTCCAGTGACAGTGCATAACACTGTGAAAGGAACAAAGATGGAGTAGAAATTGAGGTGGAGATGGAGTGATTGAGGTGGAGCTAGATGTGCAAGATTAGGATGGGAGATTAATCTGATGTTGTGGATGAGAGGGGAGGGCATTGTGGATGGTACAGAGATGAAGACCTGCTTGATATCATCATTGTCCGTTAATCCACCACCGTCACCAAGGATGTCAAAACCAACAGCTTAGAAAGGCTAACCGTGTGGTCAAATGTGTGCTCATAGCTCCCAATATTCCTCATCAGCTTTGAAAGAAATGTTTCATCCCAATCTCGAGATTTTTCAGTTACATGGATGAGGTTGTCCATGGATTTTAAAGTCTACGCCCCTCTTTTGTAACTCATCCTGCAGATTACAGGAATATTTAAATAGAGAATGACATCTCTCCAGTGTCAGCAAACCTTTCCACCCACCTCCACCCCCATTGTTCAGGGCAGGTTTATTTCCTGGGATTGTCTGAATGTGCTCTTGCCCAGGATGAATGAAAATGTGTATTTGTGAAATTGATTCAAATACTGTGTTATTGTTTTCTCTCGTCATATTCATTCTCTGCTGGAATGGACTTCCATCCCACTGCCATTGTGCTTGGTCTCTCTAAGGCCCTGCCTTTCCAGTGGTGAACCTGCACTACCCTCCAACAACTTCATTCACATTAATCAGTCAAATACCTCCACCAAATATTCGATGTTTCCTGCTCTACTTGCCTCTCAATCAAATCCAAGGTTCTTACTCAACATGGAATGTTTTCTATTCTCTCTGTTAAATAGGAAACATTGAAGCGTGCCGCAATCTTCTTTTTTACCTGGAACACAAGGTTATTTTCCATCTTTTCACATTCTCTTTCACACTTCCAAAAGCAGGCTGAATTTCATTGCCTTGCCTCATTGAGCAGATCATATCGAGCATTTATTGATCAATGTTGATGCTTTGAGGACAGATCATGAAGATACAAACAGTTGGATGTTCCAATTGCTATCCTCTTGGTTTCATTATCCCAGACTCAAACTCCAGAATATATTTAATCTATGATCGGTGTACATATTGTGATTTTTCACTTTGTCTCAGTCCAAGTACATTATCTGTCTGCTGTCCTTAGTAATGGGCCAAATTCCCTCTCTCCCTGTGTTTGTCTGTATTTCTCGCCATTTCTCTGGCTGCTTAGAACATAGAGCATCGAACAATACACTGCAGAACAGGCCTTTCCAGCCTCAATGTTACGCCGACCTGTGAACTATTCTAAGCTCATCCCCATACATTATCCCATCATCAACCATGCACTTGTCCAAAGAATGTTTAAATCTCTCTGATGTGGCTGAGTTAATTACATTTAATTAACATTTATGCCTTTTCCAATCTCTGAGTAATGAGCCTGCCTCTGACATCTGGCTTAAATCTATCACCCTCAATTTTTAGCTATGCCCCCTCATACAAGCCAACATAATCATACGATTAAAAAGTCTTTCACTGTCTAATTTATCTAATCCTCTGATCATCTTGCATGTCTCTACCAAATTCTCCCTCAGCCTTCTTCTTTCCAATGAGAACAGACCCAAAGCTTTTCCTCATAAGACCTTTTCTCCAGACCATGCAACATCCTGATAAATATCCTCAGCACATTTTGCAACGCTTCCACGTGTTTCCTGTAATGGGGCGACCAGAAATGTACTCAATGTTCCAAGTGCGGTAGCAGTAGTGCTTTGTACAGTTGCAGCATGGCATCACGGCTCCAGAACTCAATCTATCTACCAGTAAAACCTAACACACGTATGCTATCTCAACAGCACTTTCAACCTGGGTGGAAACCTTCAGGGATGTATATACATGGACTCCAAAATCCCTCTGCATATCCACACTACCAAGAATCTTTCCATTGACCCAATATTCTGCCTTCCTATTATTCTTCCCAAAATGCATCACCTCCCATTTATTTGTATTGAACTCCATTTGCCAACTCTCAACCCAAGTCTGCAGTTTATCCAAATCCCCCTTAAACCTGCAACATTCTTCCAAACTGTCCACTACTCCACCGACTTAATTGTCATCTGCAAACTTACTAACCAAACGACCTATATCTGCATCTAAGACATTTATAAACATGACAACCAACCATGGTTCTAAAACAGATACTTGTGACACACCACTAGTAACTACACTCCAGGCTGTTTATTTTTTATCAACCACCACTCGCTGCATTCTTTCAGAAATCCCATTTCTAATCCAAAATGCTTACTCACCCTCAATCCCATGCCTCTGCATTTTCTCCAAAAGCCTACCATTTGGAACCTTATCAAAGGCTTTGCTGAAGTTCATGTATAATACGTCAACTACCCTAACATCATCCAGATGCTTGGTCACCTTCTCAAAGAACTCAAACAACTTTGTGAGACATGACCTGCCCTTGATGAAACCACGTTCACTACATGAAATTAAATTGTTGCTTGCTCTTGGATCTGCTTAAACACAGGGTTCGTGTTTAAGTCTAGATATTACCTTTCAGTCACAGTTTGAGCTTGGCTCTGAGGTTGTTGCTGCTTCAGGCTCAAGACCAAAGCACCGTAGAAGTAAACTTCCAAAAATAAAAGACAGTTTTCATCCAAAAGGATAAGTTCTGCAGCCACTTTGGAGCTCACAAACTGATGACATCACACTAATCTGAATTGAAACTACATTGCATTTCCACCCATGTCATTTAAATAAAAGATCTCAGAAATTCCTACCAGAGTAATGTACATCCGAAAATCCATATTCCTTCAGAAAGAACGACTTTCGCCGTTTCATTCAGCTCAAAGAGATTAATCGAAACTGAAGTTTATTCAGCTAATGAAATGTGGTCCCTGTTGAAACATAGGGAAATGTCAACTACATTACAAAGACCAAGCTTTCACAGACAGTAATATCATCACAACCAGGTCATTTCATTTATTGAAGTGCTGTATTGTGAGGAAGAATTACTAGGCACAAGGCGCTGGCGATATTTCTACTGTTTGTTTCTCTCAATAATGAGAGTGCTCAGGTTACTCTGAGAGAACACACGGGGCCACTGATTTAATTTGCTGACAAAATGCAACAGTACCTCTATAGTGACGCTCCAATCGTGCAACGTTTCCTCAATAATGAGCATTCAACTTTCCACAACATAATGGGTTCTTTGATTATCACTGAAATCCCTGCAAATTCCCTCAGCCCTTCATTCCCACTTTGTTCGTGGAGCGGACACTGAGAACTATCTGATTATAGTGCAGCTAGCTCTCAGGCCTGACCTCTCCACAGTACATCATTCCTTAACAATGACTCCCTCAAACAGAGAGCTCTGTCACTATTGACACTCTGAGTCACACACCCTCAGTACCGCTCTCTGAATTGCAGCTTTGATGGGATAATGTGCTGAGTCACAAGCGGAGAGCTCCTGCTCAGATTCACAAAGATCATACCCAGTTATTCATCACAGTTGAAGAGTGTGGTGCTGGAAAAGCACAGCCACTCAGGTAGCACCCAGGCATCAGGAATGAAGATCGGAATACTCTCTTGGTCCTTGGATGTTGCCTTAGCGGATGTGCTTTTCCAGCAGCACACTTTTTGACTCTGATCTCTAGCATCTGCAGTCCTCACCTTTTCCCACGTATATATCATGCTGAGGATCAGATTGTGTTGTACTGAAACATGTCAGGTTTTGTCGATAATTGGAAATCAATAAGTTATTAATTTGAGTTCTCAAGGTCATCAAAGGGATTGGAAATGTGGCAGATGAACAATCGGTCTGGAGTGACTTTTCAGAAACAAGTTGGGATGATGATGACAGTGAAATTTGAGAGTTTTTGTCAATGTTCTTTGTGATAACATTGAGCACGGAAGCATACTGTATACTGAAATGGTTGGGTAACTATACACCAATGACAACACGTTCAGAATTTGTCTTGACAAATTCCGGTTAATGTCAACTACAGGAGGGAAATTAGACATTTTGTTACGACATTTCGTTCTAGCTTTTGTTTAGTATACAACCCAACTCTGCCTGCTGGCTCTTTTTAGTTATGTCCAGGCCAAATAAAATAGTGGTCTGCTACAAAGCAAGATCCCTTGACACTCCCAATAAAGCAATCCCTTGCCAGGTACAGAATTGCCTGGTTGCAGGGTTAAATGCTTCCTGCACTGTTGCTATATGACATTCCCAGGACACGTACACCACAAGGTTGGATAAAGGGAAATACACTTCGAGTTTGAATACCCAACATTCCCAAGGCAGGTACCAGCTCCAAACTTTCCAAATGGCAGGCGGTGTATGTTTATGAAGGGAAATGAAATCTCTACGCTCTGTCATCAACACAGTTACAGTGCAGGGACAGTTCGATATTGATCGAGGTTAAAGCGATGGTCTCACAGAGAGTGAGCTTGGTGAATGGTGGATTGGTTAAAGAGGGAACAAACTATAGTTTTCTACTATTCATTTATTTTCATTGACTGGACAACGTCCAGGACTTGGTTCCTAATAGGGTGCTGCAGAAAGAGATTTCTTTGGGATTAATTGGTAAACTGTTAACATGATACACCAAGTCACAAACTATAAAGTAAAGCAAAACAGCTGCGAAGCATGGAAATGGTCAGGTTGTTAACTCTGGAACGCTCAAGGTGAAAGGGTTAAAGATAGCTGCAGGAAACGTCACAGGCTGCAGAAACAGGAGCTCGATCTTCCGGAATGGAAGTAACTGTGGGCCATCCATGGGGTTGATGACGACGGGAATAGCACATTAATGGAGTTGGTCACATAATAGTTTAAGGTTGTATGGGCAAATGTGACAGCCAGGGACTCCACTGAGATGGGTGAGATCACACACCAGTTTCTTGCTTTGTAAACTTACAATGGAGAGGATTCATTAGAGGATTGCAGGCAGAACCAAATCAGTGACAGTGTGAACAGCTCAGCTGGATAGGAAGGCCGGAAGGAGAGTGGGCATACAGTATTGACAGTGGGTTCTTTAGTTAAAGGAACAGTGTGACGTTTCCACAGCTATAACCATATCTTCAGCATTCTCGGATAACCTCCCTGCCAATGTTAAGGATATCACAGAACAGTGGCAGGAAATTCTGCTGAGGGAGAGGTAGCTCTCAATGTTGGTTGTAAAGACCTCAGCAGGAATGTGGGGATGTGTTCCATGTTGGTTACAAAGACCTCAGTAGCAAGTAGGGCTGTGGGTCCATGTTGATTACAAAGACCTTAGTAGGAAGTTGGGGGTGTGGTCCATGTTGGTTACAAAGATCTCAGTAGGAAGGTGGGGATGTGGTCCATGTTGGTGACGGAGACCTCAGTAGAAAGGTGTGGATATGGTCCATGTTGGTTACAGAGAGCTCAGTAGGAAGGTGAGGGTGTGGTTTATGTTAGTGACACAGACCTCAGTAGGAAGGTGGGATGTGGTCCATGTTGGTATCAAATACCTCAATAGGAAGGTGGGGATGCTGTGCATATTGATTACAAATACCTCAGTAGGAAGGTGAGCATGTGGTCCATGTTGGTTACAAAGACCTTAGTAGGAAGGCGGAAATGTGGTCCATGTTTGTGGCAGAGACCTCAGTAGGATGGCGGGGATGTGGTCCATGTTTGTGGCAGAGACCTCAGTAGGATGGCGGGGATGTGGTCCATAAAATAGATTAGATGCGGCTCAGAACAAGGTTGGAAAGCAGAACCTGTAATCTGATTTCAGGGCCATGTGCCGGTGAGTATTGAATGTGGTTGAATGTGTGGCTCAAAACATGGTTGAAGAGGGCAGGCAGCATGTTTCAGAGGCATTGCGACCAGATCTGGAGCAGGGTGAACCTCATCAAGTTGCATCTTGGCAGCATTAAATGAACATTCTTACAAACAGAGTTGCGAGGGCTGTTGAGGAGGTAACAAACAAGATTGGAAATGGCCTGAGAATGTCAGAGGGATCTTGACTTTGGGGGAAGGCTGCATTCATAATCTCCCCATTCCTGATCAGTGTCTGAGTCATCCTTTGCTGGGTCTTAAATTGCTTTCAATCATCAAACTGACCATACTTTCTGGCATTCTTATCTGTTATTTCATTTCAAACACAATTTGTAACTTTATTTCAACCATCACACCAGTTGGTAACCTTCACAACAAAGCAAAATACTTTATTAGGCAGTTTACAAAACTAGACTTTCCCTCGTTCAAGAAAGTAAAGGATCAGTGGGCAACCATGAAACATTTTGAATATATGACTGAGAATTTAAAATCGAGAATTTCGAGGTCAATTTGTTTGAGTTAGACTCTGGCATACATCAACTGACCAGAGAATATTGGGATTTGTTGGGATTTGCCAACCAGGAGGATGGAAGAAATTTGGACAAAGTGAACGTATTTAATTTATAATCTGGCGTACAGGGAATGAGGCATTGTTTCCAAGAGTCCAAAGGCTACAATGGAATAAATGATTGTTTCACCAGTTAGGAGCTGAGTCATCTTTTTGAAGTTATCACAAGCTTTAGTATGAAGCCTCAATGTAAACAAGATTCATTGAGATTTAGTTCCCACTGAGCTTGATGGAGTCAGTGAGAGCCACAAAACATGTTCATGGAACCACTGAAAATGTCAGTCACATCCGAACCCATTCCCAAGGTTCGGTTCCCGTCTGTAACCAAATCTCTTGACACAGCCTTGGTTTCCCCAGTCAACACAACAGCTGATTGGTGGAAATAAACGAATAAAGAAAGGGAGTGACAGCAGCATCAGGCCGGGGGGGAACTGAATGGAAATGGATTATTGCTGAAAATGCATCTGTGATCAAGCAACGATGATTTTTTTCTTTCTTTACAGTCTGTTATTTAGTTCTTAAAATATGAAACTTCTCATATTTTTAACTTTTGTCCAGATGTGGGGGTCACAGCATTCCATGAGGAAAAGCAGACAGGAGCCTATGATTGCTGTTCCTACTTTGGCCTGCAGTAAACAACAGTCCTTTCTGCTTAGTCATTCATTTTGCACTCACTGTGAACTGCTCACTGGGGAAGATCACTTTTTCTCTCTGAGTGTGTCTAATTCCTCATTCAGCATTGCTTTTGTTGTACAGCTTTCTCCTAACTGTTGTTCTTTGCGAACAACACTTTACACTAGACTTGCTCCTGTGGTCTTCTTCATTAAACTCCTCAGATGGAGTCATTCCTTGTCCATTATAATTGGAGTGTTATCCAGTTGCAGCTCCTCCTTCTTTTGGTCCATTCCTCATGTGGACTCCTTGTTCCATTAACTGCTGCAGCTAATGTTGGCTCTCAGTCACTTGGAGTTATTCATCAACTGAATTATTTTTAGAACTGGATATTTCACTGCAAGGTTTAACTAGTCTCTGAGTGTTTTTTTTCTGCATAACCCTCTAATTAACTGTATTTGTGCAGTAATTTAATTCTGCAGCATATATGGAACTTATGCAAAGAGGTTTAAAGCAGTAAAATCGAAGGAGTAAATGGCATCAAAGATGTAAATAAAAAGTTCCCCAACCAGCGAAGTATGAAGCTGGTAGATATGTCAAAGAGTAATTTTGCAGAATTCCATCTGCTTTCTGTCTCTGTGTCATTCTCTATTTTTCTCTGAGCCCTCAGCCCCTTACACACCGTAATGGTATCTGAGATGTGGACGACGGCCACAATGTTGAGAAAGATACTAAAAATGAATGGGAACATTGTGTTAAAAATTGATGAAAATGTTTAAAACTTCTCTATTGACAGTTAGAATGATAACCGTACCTGATATGACAGTACCATGGAACATTGCTGATGATCTTTCCTGGTTTAAATGGAAAGTAATTGGGTATATTCTTTAAAAAATGCAGATTGTTGCTCGAATCCTGATTGCAGTTTTCTCTGTGCAATACTGAGATTTCATCTGATGAAAACAAATGGCAACAAATCGATCAAAAGAAAAAGCAGCAGTGAACCAGGCAGAGCAGACGTGGACCAGAACATGGATAACACTACAAACAGGAGTGATATCCAGGAAACACTATGGATAATAATAGTAAGGGAATTGGCGAAGGATGAAAAAAGAAAATCGTGAACAGTAGATCAGATGTTGCCATGGCTGTCAGATAGTGAGTGCTGCATGTAGAAAGACCACACTTGCCCCAAGATAAGGTTATAATTAGCACGATACCAACTGTAAGCCGGAGAGGGACAAAGGAGGTAAAAAAATAACTTGAAGTTATTGATCAAACACTTTGCGTCCAAGCCCAGAATTTAAGTAAAGGCACAAAGATAATTATTGTTCCTCATCATATGGTACAACTCCCCCACCTGTCCAAGACTGTGCCTTACAGCCCCCAGCCAAGTAACATCTGAAGTGATGCAGCACTAGTCATTGCAACGTTTTGGTTTTGACATCAGACACTGTATATGGGAATACGTAAAGCTTTCTACCTGATATCCAAGCTCATGCTCCTAAAGCAGCTTTCCTAGGCTATCTCCTTGTGTACGGAGATCTCCCTGCCGCAATCAGATCACACAAGGGCTCAGAATCCCCATAGTTTTTCCAGCAATCTCCACGAAGATCACCTGAATTTTATCAAAGCTTGGCATCAGAAACACGTGGGAGGACTTCCACATAAATCATTATTGATCAGGGAACATCAAAGGATAACAGCAACAAAGGGCAAAGTGTCGAACCTCCCATTCGACAAAATTGTTTGATCCTTCGTGGGAGTGTTGCTACTCCAAAACGTTTCAGAATTTGTCCTATTAACTCAGCACTGCAGTACTGTGCATCTTTTTGCAAATCGCACAACTCACACATCTTTTTTACCTGCAAATGATTCAACAGTACACGTCATAATGAGAACTCTGTGCTCAACACCCCTCCCAGTGATCTCTCCTCACAAATACCATTGCCCGACTAATCAACTGACTGCCAGAAATACACAGGATAGTCAATTCCACTTGTGCTGAACCTCACGGATCACTCCATAATGACCTGCGTAACTCACCCTTTGCCAATATTGTATGTGGGCTCCCATTTGGAGTGAGCTGCCTGAGCAAGAACACCCACCCCCACCCAAACCTAATCCCTTCACATTAAGGAATGGGAAACACCAGGTATAACGAAGAGGTGGGTTGTTACAAAGCTCACCTGACCAACAGCAGGTTTTGAACTCCCACAGAGAGAGTGGTTTTGCTGAACACTTTCTCGACCAGCCAGGTGAGGTGCTCGGCCAAACTCCATCAATATGGTCTCAGGGCAAACCCATTCTGCACAGTATAGAGAAACAGACAATGTTACACATTGATGGGGAACCTTATAATTGACAAATGACTCGCTTTAATCTCAGTAAGTGAGGACACTATCTTAGGCCCATCAGTATTTGCCTTGCTACATGGACACAAAATCATTATCTGTCATAGAATGAAAATAAGGGTGATTCAGTGCAGGGATTTATACAAGTCAATCTGTTCCAGGACTGACCAGGAATACCAACAAGAGCAAGGATTGTGCCGTACACTTTTTCAACATTTTCCCTCAGAAGGTGCATTTTGAAAAATAACCTCACCCTTCTTGCTACTGGAAATCTGTCCAAATGGGAAAATTCTGACGTATTTAGTTATGAGACAGCTTGAGAGATTTTATTTTATATTGTGTGGTCCCTCCCCTGGGAAATTGCGATCACTCCATCAATTTTCTCAAATCATTTTGAATAAACAGACGATGACAACAGATTTATTGTAATGATGTGATATCATTGAAATTCAGACCATGCTTGAATACCTCAATAACTGGATTAATTTAATCCTTTTTAGTTTCCAAATGTGATTTGCAACTTGTCTTCAAATAAAGCAATTGCATTATTTCACTCACTTTCAGTCCCATGAAAATCTAAAAATCTTTTGACAATTTTTTTCAGTGATGACTTTCATTTTGTTGAGGCTACTCAATACTGCCTCATTCAACATGTCATGTTGCAGGGCTTCTTGATAGTTGTTCTGCTGTGCACTGTAAAATCACTGCTTTCCTTGTTTAGTCAGCTTTATAATTCTTGTTGGAAATTCTGTCTGTGAATGAGCACTCTCATACAGAACCTGAAATTGATACTGACCACAATAACAACTGGAACTTAAATGAGCTAATATTTCCTCAAAGCTAATATTTCATCTTCCACAGCTACACGGGAACTACCCCCTACCTTTTCCTCCACTACATCGATGACTGTATCTGCGCTACCTCGTGCTCCCTCGAGGAGTTTGAACAGTTCATCCACTGTACAAACACCTTCCACCCCGACCTCAAATTTACCTGGACCGTCTCAGACTCCTCCCTCCCCTTCCTAGACCTCTCCATTTCTATCTCGGGTGACCGAGTCAACATGGGCGTTTACTATAAACGACCGACTCCCACAGCTACCTAGATTACACCTCCTCCCATCCTGCCCCCTGTAAAAACGCCATCCCATATTCCCAACTCTTTTGCCTCCACCGTTTCTGCTCCCAGGAGGACCAATTCCAAAACCGAAAAACGCAGATGGCCTCCTTCTTCGAAGACCGCAAATTCCCGTCTGACGTGGTTGACAATGCTCTCCCCTGCATCTCCTCAACTTCCTGCTCCTCTGCCATTGAAGCCCGCCGCTCCAATCGCCACCAGGACAGAACCCCACTGGTCCTCACCTACCACCCCACCAACCTCCAAATGCATCATATCATCCTTCGCCATTTCTACCACCTCCAAACAGACCCCACACCAAGGATATATTTCCCTCCCCACCCCTATCAGCGTTCTGGAAAGACCGCACCCTCGGCGACTCCCTCGTCAGGTCCACACTCCCCACGACCCTACCTCCACTCCCGGCACCTTCTCCTGCAACTGCAGGAAATGCAAAACTTGCGCCCACACCTCCCACCTTACTTCCCTCCAAGGCCCCAAGGGATCCTTCCATATCCACCACAGATTCACCTGCACCTCCACACACATCATTTACTGCATCCGCTGCACCCAATGTGGCCTCCTCTACATTGGGGAGACAGGCCGCCTACTTGCGAAACATTTCAGAGAACTCCTCTGGGACACCCAGACCAACCAACCCAACCATCCCGTGGCTCAACACTTTAACTCCCCTCCCACTCCGCCAAGGTCATGCAGATCCTTGACCTCCTTCATCGCCAGTCCATAGCAACACGACGCCTGGAGGAAGAGCGACTCATCTTCCATGTAGGAACCCTCCAACCAGGAGTGATGAATGCAGATTTCTCCAGCTTTCTCATTTCCCCTCCCCCCACAGTATTTCAGTCCGAACCCTCGGAATCAACACCGCCTTCTTGACCTGCAATCTTCTTCCCGACCTCTCCACCCCCACCCCCTCTACGGCCTATCACCCTCACCTTAAACTCCTTCCACCTATCGCATTCCCAACGCCCCTCCCCAAGTCCCTCCTCCATTCCTTTTATCTGAGCCTGCTTGGCAAACCCGCCTCATTCCTGAGGAAGGGCTTATGCCCTAAACATCGATTCTCCTGCTCCCTGGATGCTGCCTAATCTGCTGCGCTTTTCCAGCAATACATATTTAGGCTCTGATCTACAGCAGCTGCACTCCTCGCTTTCTCGTAATATTTGATCAAAACAAAGTAAAAAAAATCGAAAATTTAAATTCAATATTCGGAAATGATCGCATTGCGAAATTCGGAAGAGTCCCTTTGCTCCATCGAATTTGTAACTGCAACATTACAGGATAAACTATTCGAGTCCCACTCCCAAGCACTTCGTCCATAGTCTTGAATGTTATGATTTTTCAAGTGCTCATTCAAGTCCTTTTAAAAGGTTTGGAGCATTTCCACCTCAACTAGCCTCCCCGTAAGTGTAGAGCAGATCCCGTCCTCTGCGTGTCATGTCTCTTCCAAACCTCCTGGCCTCCTGATTAAATATTTGCATCATTGTTATTGGCCCTTTGACTAAGGGGGACAACTGTTTTCTATTTATCCTGTCTACGCCGCTCATAGTCTCAGACACATCGATCTGGGCAATAAAGAAAGCAGCCTGAGCTTATTCAACCTCCCCTCTCACAGTTAAATTAGTCCAGCCCAAACAACATCGTGGTGCATCTCCTTCGCTCTCTGCCCAGGGCAATCACATTCCTCCTATTGATGCAGTGAGCAGAACTGAACACAATACTCCCACCGTGGCCTAAACAAGGGTCGAAGCAGCTCGAATAGGACCTCCCTGCTCTCACAATCTGAATCTCAACACATGTCCTGGAGGCCTTAACTACCTTATCAACCTTTCCTGATGCCTTCAGAGATCTGTTAACAAGCACTTCAGGAGCTTTTGGCTGCTTTGAACTTTCGCATGTCTGACCATTCATTGTGAACTGCCTTTTCTTACAACTTCTGCCAAAGTCATTACCTCACCTGATCAAGGTTAAACTCCATCCATCACTGATCTGTCCATCTGACCAATCTGTCTATTTCCATCTACAAACTAAGAATAGTTTCCTCACTGCCAGCTACTCGGTCAATATATTCATCATCCACAGATTTAATCATCAATCCCAACCACCCCTCAGTGCGCAAGCACACACATACACACATACACGCAGACACATACACACACACGGAGATACATGCTGCACTCAGACACACACGCACATGCTCACACACAGACACACACACATGCGCGTGTGCACACACAAGCTAACAGGTACACTCTTCATTATCATTTCTGAGTCAAAGTCAGGGACCCAACACTGTTTACCAGCCTTCTATTGCAGAAACAGCCTTCTATCAGCTTTGCCGTGCCACCACAACTGAGCCAGTTTTGCTGACAATTTGCAAAGTTTCTCTGAATGCCATGTGTGTTTACCTTAGTTATCAATCTCCCTCGTGGATCCTTGCCAACGGCTTTGCTGGAGTCTATGTAATCTTCATCAATTGCCCTACCCTCATCTACAGATCTGGTCGCCCCTTCATAAAGCTCCACCAGATTTGTGAGGCATGACCCGGCCACCGACAAAGCCGTGCTGACTATCAATGATCAAAACTTGCCTCTATAAATGATGATTAGTCCTCTTCTTTAGAATTATCTCCAATAGTTTCCCTAACACTGATGTGAGACTCATTGATCTGTCATTCCTTGTCTATCTCTACCATCCTCCTTGGGAAATGGAAACTCATCGGCCGTTCTCCAGTTCTCTGGCGCCTGTCTTGTGGCCCGAGAGGAATAAAAGGCTTGAGCCAGGGTCCCTGAAATGTCTTTCCCATCTCCTTGGTTATAACCTGCCTGGACCGAGGGATTTGTCCACTTTTAAGCTCACCAATTGTATAATACTTGCTCGCATCAGATATAAATCTGCTCAAGACAGATTAAGAGTCAGTTTATTTTTTTTTGTTTTCTTGCAGTTTACCTTCCCAGTGCTGTCCCCATCCATACTGAGGTGGGGAAAAATGGGTTACCTGATGCCTTGGATTTTGAATTTCACTTTTTTTTCCGACAAACACCTTTCAAAGTCTTCGAGACCAGCTAATATAAGAATTTTCTCATAAACTCGAAAGAATGTCTTAATTATTTCACACACACACACACACACACACACGCACACACACACACACACACACACACCACATAAATCTCACACACGTAGATTATTGTTCCACCTTCCTACTTAACACCATCCTTTGTGAAAACAATTCACACTGTTTATCGACAGGTCCTTCAAACTTTCCACTGAGCAAATGCACTAATTCATCTCAATCAGACACAGCTGCAAATGTGTTGCTGGTCAAAGCACAGCAGGTTAGGCAGCATCTCAGGAATAGAGAATTCGACGTTTCGAGCATAAGCCCTTCATCAGGAATAAGAGAGAGAGAGCCAAGCAGGCTAAGATAAAAGGTAGGGAGGAGGGACTAGGGGGAGGGGCGATGGAGGTGGGATATGACCTGGGGGGTGCAGTGAGAGAGGGACTCACTGAAATCCTTGTAGAGGGAGGAAGACAGCTTCTTCAAGGAAGGCATCCTTGTAAGAGGATTCGCAGTAGGTTAAAATCTTCGAGTAAAAAATGAGGTCTGCAGATGCTGGAGATCACAGCTGCAAATGTGTTGCTGGTCAAAGCACAGCAGGTTAGGCAGCATCTCAGGAATAGAGAATTCGACGTTTCGAGCATAAGCCCTTCATCAGGAATAAGAGAGAGAGAGTCAAGCAGGCTGAGATAAAAGGTAGGGAGGAGGGACTAGGGGGAGGGGCGATGGAGGTGGGATATGACCTGGGGGGTGCAGTGAGAGAGGGACTCACTGAAATCCTTGTAGAGGGAGGAAGACAGCTTCTTCAAGGAAGGCATCCTTGTAAGAGGATTCGCAGTAGGTTAAAATCTTCGAGTAAAAAATGAGGTCTGCAGATGCTGGAGATCACAGCTGCAAATGTGTTGCTGGTCAAAGCACAGCAGGTTAGGCAGCATCTTAGGAATAGAGAATTCGACGTTTCGAGCATAAGCCCTTCATCAGGAATAAGAGAGAGAGAGCCAAGCAGGCTGAGATAAAAGGTAGGGAGGAGGGACTAGGGGGAGGGGCGATGGAGGTGGGATATGACCTGGGGGGTGCAGTGAGAGAGGGACTCACTGAAATCCTTGTAGAGGGCTGGGGGGTGCAGTGAGAGAGGGACTCACTGAAATCCTTGTAGAGGGTTTTATCGATGCCCAGCTTAGTGAGGACACCTGATCGGCATAGTCCGCAGCAGCCCAGAACTCCTGGTCTCAAGCAATCCGATAGCCTTAGCCTCCGAGTCGCCGGATTACAGGCGCGCGCCACCTTACTCAATCAGACACAGACTGGATGGTCTCACAATTATTCCCAATGAATTCAAGTGAATATAATTGACAGCCCCCACTTCAGAAATGGATCAAAGTTAGAAGACAGAAGGTGGTACTGGAGGGTTATGTTTCAGACTGGAGGCCTGTGACTAGTGGCATACCACAAGGATCGGTGCTGTGTCCTTAATTTTGTTTTCCTTATTTATGCTAATGATTTGTATGTGAACATAGGAGGTATAGTTAGTAAGTTTGCAGATGATAACAAAATTTGAGGTACAGTGTACAACGGAGAAGGTTACCTCAGATTACAGCAGGATCTTGATCAGATGAGCCAATTGGCTGAGAAGTGGCAGATGGAGTTTAATTCAGATCAATGAGAGGTATTGCATTTTGGGAAAGCAAATATTTGCAGGAATTAAAAACTTAATGGTCAGGTCCCACGGAGTGTTACTGAACAGAGACCTTTGAGTGCAAGTTCATAGCTCCTTGAAAGTGGAGTCTCAGGTAGGACAGTGAAGAAGACATTTTGTATGTTTTCCTTTATCGGTCACAGCATTGAGGACAGAAGTTGGGAGGTCATGTTGCAGCTGCACAGGGCATTGGTTAGGCCACTGTTGGAACGTTGCGCGCAATTATGGTCTCTGTCCAATCAGAAAGGTGTTGTGAAACTTGAAAGTGTTCAGAAAAGATTTACAAGAATGTTGGCAGGGTTGAGGGATTTGAGCTATCGGGAGAGGCTGAACAGGCTGGGACTGTGTTCCCTGGAGTGACCGAGGCTGAGGGTGACCTTTTAGAGGTTTACAACATTATTAAGGGCATGGATAGGATAAATAGACAAAGTCTTTTTTTCCCCTGGTGTGGACGAGTCCAGAACTAGACGGCATAGGTTTAGGGTGAGAAGGGGAAGATATAAAAGAGATCTAAGGGGCAGCTTTTTCACGCAGACGGTGGTATGTGTATGGAATGAGCTGCCAGAGGAAGTTGTGAAGGCTAGTTTAATTGCAATATTTAAAAGGCATTTGGATCTATATATGAATAGGAAAGATGTGGTCGGATCTGGGCCGGGTGCTGGCAGGTGGGACTCGAGTGGATTGGGATATCTGGTTGGCATGGATTGGTTGGACAGAAGGCTCTGTTTCCCTGCTGTGCATCCCTGTGACTCTGTGACTCGAAACCAAATTGAGACAAATTAACATTAAATTATAAACAACAAAATTGAAACAATTATTTTTAATGAGAGCGGAATGATCAAGTTGGGTTCTAAATTAACCAGGAAGAATGCCATTGAATTGACTCATATTTAGATTCTTGCGATTTATTGTCATAGACCTGGATCTAATCCTATTATTGCAGATGCTAGAACTTAAATTTCATAAATATATGGAATTACAACGCGAATGTTAACAATGAAACAATGGTCAATTGTCGAAAAATCCCATCTGGTTCACTAATGTCCTTTTGTGATAGAAACATGCTGTCCTTACCTGGTTTGGTCTGAAAGGGACTCCAGTCCCATAGAAAGTGGTGTGGTTGGTGGAGCTCATTTAAGCTGCAGGAGTTCCTCAAAACTGTGTCCTCCGCCTAACTATCCTTAGTAATTATATAACAGTCACACCTTCAATAAAAATATCATAAGTCAGTGTCAGTTAGCACAGTTGGCTGGAAAGCTGATATGACATGTCGAGAGATGAGGTGATCCTGAGTCTAAACTCCTCATCAATTCTCTCTCACTGTGACAGCACAGCCCTGTGGAACTATGGCGATTCCTTCATGGCGTCTCTCTGTTAGAATCCTGGAAATATTCACCAGAACATACTTCAATTGATGCTCAATGTTGAATGAGATTCCAAAGTAATACCAGCAATAAAATAAATTCAATAACACCAGAAATGGGAGCAGTTTGGATTATATAACCCACATCATTCCACATCTAGATGTGAAAAATTGTCTGATCTGAACAGGGAAAGGAAAACAGCGTTCCTCTTGTGCCATGATAATGTATTTATGAGCATTATATAAAACAGGTTCACCCACTGTAATTTTAGACTTTCTCGACATTTGAAAGTTCTTTTACATTCAATAACTTGCTGAATGCGGTGATAAATTATGTGGCAATTTTGAATTCAGTGGCACTTGCAGCACAGTGTTGCTTCTTTAAAAATAACAAAGACTAAAAATTATAGTCATTCTGAACACGATGTCCCAACATCTGCTCCATGCAACTGAAACTCACTGATGGCAGCTCATATTCAGAACATTACTGGACTTGGTGAAATAACTCCACACAGGCTGGTTCCCCGTCACCAAGTCACTCTTTGTTTAAACGGGGAAACACCTTGACACTTCTCCAATTCCCTCAAAGCCAGCTCTCAGAGTGCGTGGATGTCTGGCATTCTTTCTTTTCATCCGGGGTTATTAAACTGGTCCAATCAGCGAACTCATATCCTATCCAGTCCACCTGGCTGACATTATTGTACTTGCTAGACTTGGGTGCTCAGGACATAACTTCCAATTTTGCAGATGCCACACAATTTGACAATGCAGCGAACAGAGGAGAGAATCGTAGCAAACTTTAAGAGGACTCAGAAAGAAACTGGTTACAGGCGGACTGAGGATGAAAGTGTTCCACAATGTTTCTGTTATTTTCTCAGTAAAACAGTCAGAACAAGACATCTCTGAGAGAGATAGAGAAAGAGAGAGAGTGAGAGAATGTGAGAGACAGCATGAGTGAGAGAGAGGTAGAGAGGGACTACAATGCATAGACTGTATCGTTTATCCCTCAGTGTACTCTCTAAGTGGTTCTGAGCATGGAAAAGAGATGTGTTCACAATGATGCATGTTGAAGCAAAACGTCATTGGGAATAAACAGGAGCTACCCTTGTCCTACCATCACCGTGGGTTCAATTCCCAGCTCCGGTTTCAGGTTACCATGAAGGACTCTCCTTCTCAAATCTCTCTTCCCTCACCTGAGGTCTGGTTGTCCTCTGGTTAAATCAGCACCAGTCACTTCTCTCTCATGCATGGTAAGTCCATGGCAACGCAACAACAACACTGGCCCATGTTTGTCCTGATGCAGTAAACCTTTATTGGGGCAGAAATTTAATGTTAAATATTCCCTGGGAAACACTTCCCCAATTCTATTCCACAATGTTGTTCTTAGCCAAGCTGTTCTAGGAGACCTACAGCACTGGGGATAATCTGACAATGGGATAAATTTCCCCAGTGTTCCCTCATGTATCAATAGCATGAAAATATTATCTTATATTCTACTCTCCGTGATTCCCAAAGTGATGGAAAGGATCACTATTAAACAACACTTGCAAGGTAATGACATTCTCAAAGGCAGTCAATATAGTTTCAGCCAGGGCCAGCTCCTCATGTCATTAAAACTTTGTTGCAGACATGTCAAAAAAAGAGAGGAACTCCAGAGGTGAAATGAGACTGACTACTCTTGGCTCAAAGGTTGCATTTGACTGAGTAGAGCATCAATGATCCCTACCTTTCCTCAGGGCAGTGTGTTTGGTCCAACCACCTTCAGCTACTTCATGAATCACCTTTGTTCCATCATAAGGCTGGAGTAGGATGCTCACTAATGATTGCAAAATGTACAGCACCATTTGAATCACCTCTATCCTGAAGCACTCCATGTCCAAATGATGTAAGATGTGGACAATATCCAGGAAAATGGTATGTAATGTTCGCACCTCATGAGTACCAGTCACTGGCCAACCTAGAAACAATGGAGGAGGCAAAAAGATTCCTTCCACACCAGCCTCGAACTATCTCTATCCCGCTGAAGGAAATGTTTCTCAGGCAGTGCCTCACAGCCAACATGATGATGACCAAGATACCTGAGTCACAGAGTGTCCACAGCATCTTGTCCACCCTAAACCCACTCCAGTCAGCAGATGTGTGGAGACCCTTGGCCTCTCGACCAGGAAACCCCAGGACTGGCTCAGCAAAAATATGCAGGAGATCCAGGATCTCCAAGAACAGAAACGTGAGGTATTCCTAAACTGGCATCTCTGTCATAACTCCAGCTAAAGCAAATAAGCAGAGACACATCTGAAGGTCGAGGTGTATCAAGGAAGCTGTGAACGAACAAGTAGATGGTGGGTGGAGAGAGGCTGCAGGAGAGTCAGTGACTCATGAACAGAAAAATGTGTGCGGCTTCCTCAGCGCAATCAAAGCTATCAACGGCCCGAGTACAGTGACCCCACTGAGAGCCCAACTCTAAGAGTCTCTCATAAAAGACCGAGAGGCAGTCAGTACTCATGGAGTGAGAGCACTTCGACGGGTTCCTACACCAGTTCACAGCTTTCAGCGCAAGTGTTCTTGACACCGTCCCAAAACACACTACCCACTGCTATCTCCGCAAACCTCCAATCCACCCTGACGGCAAGAACACCTCCAAAAGCAGAACAAGAGCAAGTATACCGGCACAGATGGAATTCCCAGTGAAGGTTTAAAAATGATAGAGAGTCATTCTTGACATGAATCCAACTCATCATCCTTTTCTGAAATGAAGGAACCATGCTGGGAGATGTCAGACTCAACTTAATTGTGTTGAACTTCAAGACAGAAGACAGGTCCGACCATACAGAGAGATTTCCTAATGTCCATCATGGGAAAGTTCATCATGAGAATAATCCCTCAGTCCTTCCTCACATTTACTGAAGAGTTCCTCCCGAGTCTCAATGCAGCTTCTGCCTATCAAGCGGCTGAATGATCAGGATTGTCACTGTGTGACAAATCCAAGCAGAGTACAGGGAACAGATGTACATAGCCTTCTTCAATCTTCGAGATTTTGATTCTGTGGAACATGAGGAATTATGGGAAACCTTCTTCAAATGTGGAAGCCCACAGAATTCTGTCACTATTCTCCGCCTGCTTTACAATGACTTCCAACCTGTGGACTTCACCAACATATCCAGCGCATGCATGAGCAGGATTTGACAGACATAACAAAGGAATTCTACAACCAGCATATTAGATCTGCCGTCCTGTCACATCATGAATGATGGTGAACAATTAAACAACTTATTGCAGGAGGAGGAGGCTCCACATACATCTGCAATAATCAACAATGGGAGAGCCCAGTAAATAAATGCAAGGATGAGGCTAAACCTACTCTTCAGACAGAAATGCTGATGGTTAATCCATCTTGACCTCCTCTAGTGGGTAATGGCTGAGACCTTTACAACATCCAAGCAATGGGACAGATAACATGTGCTCCAACACATGCTGTACCCCTGGGGAAGCAGGTCCTGCTGAGTGACAGCACTGACATCTACCTGAGAGAGAGGAAATGTGCCCAGGTTGTGCATAAATAACAGGACAAGCCAACCAGGGAAATTGCCACCCCATCAATATGATATCGATCATAAAAATGTGAATAAAAGCTTCATCAACAGTGATATAAAGCCGCACTTGTAAATCTTCCCAGTGACACCACTGATCTCACCCCAGCCTTAATCCAAACATGGACAGAAAGTGCCGAATTCCAGAGGTGGGGTGGGTCTGACTGTATTTAACATCAGGGCTGTGTTTGGCTTGGTGTGGGCCCATGGAACCGGAGCAAAACTGAAGGCAATGGAAATCTGGGGAAACTCTCCCACTGGATGGAGTCATTTCTGGCAGAAAAGAAGAAAGTTGTGGTTCTTTGAGAACAGTCATTGCAAGTGCAGGTAATCTCTACAGGAGTTTTTCAAAGGAATTTCTTAGGCCTGACAACCTTCAGTAATTACATCAATGGACTTCCCTCCATCATACGGCTAGTCATGTGGTCATTACTGAATGATTACAGTGTGTTCAGCAGAATTTGCGACCACTCAGAGACTGAAGCACTCCTTATCCAAATGCAGTGAAACTTGGAAAAATCTAGGCTTGGAATGAAAAGTGGAAAATACAATACACGACACATAACTAACAGACTATGATCAACTCTAACACAGAGAATCAAACAATCACCCTTTGATATTCAATGGGGTTACCGTTGCTGATTCCTCAAATACCACCATCATAAGATGACCATTGACCAGAAACTGAACTGAACTAAACTTTTAAATATAGCGGTGACAAGGCAGGGCAGAAGCTAGGAATACTGTAGGGAATACCTCACTTCCTGACTTCCATCTCTCTGTCATCTGCAAGGTCCATATCAGGAGAGTGGTGGAAGACCCCCTGTTTGCCGAGATGAGTGAGGGTGCAATAACTTTCAAGAAGCTTGACACTATCTGGGATAACACAACTCACTTTATGGCCATGACAACCATCTTATTTCCACCACTGACTTTCAGTCACAGCAATATGTACCAACTACAAGATGCACTGCAGAAATTCACCAACGTTCCTCAATTGAATGCTTCCAAACCCACAATTATCTTGAAGGACATGAGCTGCACATTCCTGGGATCATCATGTACAACAAATTCCCTTCCAAGTCAATCATCACCATTCTGTAAGTACCTTTGCTTCACAGCCCTTCATTAGAGACAACAAGTTGACATCTCCACCTCCTGGTAGCCCAGACCTGAAGAATGTTTACACCCAAATCATTGACATCTCCACCTTTTGATGCTGCCTGGCTTGCCGTGTTCTTCCAACCTCCTGCCTGTGTACTTCACAGCCATTCATCACGGTATTGCAAGTACAGCACACAGACGACTACAGTTCTGGAAAGCAGCTCAACAACACATTGGATAACCAGACTCATCATTTATGTTTGCATTAGATTTCAGACTGAAAATTGTACTAAACAAATGGGTGAATTTGTTTATCGGACCATCAAGTGGTTGTTATGAAAGGATTTATGATCTTCAATAATGACATGTTGCTGTTCACGTTCAATACAATATTGAAAACATCTTCATAAAATTTCAAGTTTGAATCACACACAATAATGTTAGTTGCACAATCCTGATTGGACACTAAGATCGTGGAGCTGACATGCACTGGATGTTGTTGAGGAGGGAATCAATGCAAGATGGCATGTAATCAATCGCTTATCTAACACCTTCAATACGATCTGTTCCAATGAAGAGTATTATGAAGGTTATGTGGCACACTAGATGTCATCAACATGGACGAAGTTACGAGATGTGGTCATTGACAGCTCATTTGTATAAATAGTGAAAATTGCACTGATCTTTGGGCTAGTCCATTAGCCAATCTGCTCCATGCACTTTCCCCTTGTTCAAGGGCGAGGCTGAATTGTCTGTTGTGAGAGAATGTTTGAATAACTGCCCAGATACTGTTTGGGAGCTGTATGGAGATATTTAGGAGCTGGTCACTCTTTATGGGATGTAAAAAGTGAGGTCTGCAGATGTTGGAGATCAGAGCTGAAAATGTGTTGCTGGTTAAAGCACAGCAGGTCAGGCAGCATCCAAGGAACAGGAAATTCGACATTTCAGGCCAGAGCCCTTCATCAGGAATGTTTCCTGTTCCTTGGATGCTGCCTGACCTGCTGTGCTTTAACCAGCAACACATTTTCAACTCTTTATGGGGTGTGCCAGTGTGCTCCAGCAAAACGATATTTAACATAGAACATAGAACATAGAAAAATGCAGCGCAGTACAGGCCCTTGGGCCCTTGATGTTGCGCCCACCCAAGCCCACCTAACCTACACTAGCCTACTATCTTCCATATGCCTATCCAATGCCCGTTTAAGTGCCCACAAAGCGGGAGAGTCCACCACTGCTACTGGCAGGGCATTCCATGAACTCACGGCTCGCTGAGGAAAGAATCTACCACCAACATCTGTCCTATACCTACCACCCCTTAATTTAAACCTATGCCCCTTCATAATAGCTGACTCCATACGTGGAAAAAGGTTCTCACTGTCAACCCTATCTAAACCCCTAATCATCTTGTACACCTCTATCAAGTCACCCCAAACCTTCTTTTCTCCAATGAAAACAGCCCCAAGTGCCTCAGCCTTTCCTCATACGATCTTCCTACCATACCAGGCAACATCCTGGTAAACCTCCTCTGCACCCGTTCCAGTGCCTCCACACCCTTCCCATAGTATGGCGACCTAAACTGCACATAATACTCCAGATGCGGCTGCACCAGATTCTTATACAACTGCAACATGACCTCAGGACTCCGGAACTCAATTCCTCTCCCAATAAAAGCCAGTACACCATATGCCTTCTTCACAGCACGATTTACCTGAGTGGCAACCTTCAGAGATCTGTGTACATGGACACCAAGATCCCTCTGCTCATCCACACTACCAAGTATCCGACCATTAGCCCAGTACTCCATCTTCTTGTTACTCTTGCCAAAGTGAATCACTTCACACTTAGCTACATTGAACTCCATTTGCCACCTTTCTGCCCAGCTCTGCAGCTTATCTATATCCCGCTGTAACCTGCCACATCCTTCCTCACTGTCAACAACTCCACCGACTTTCGTATCATCCGCAAACTTGCTCACCCAACCTTCTAGCCCCTCCTCCAGGTCATTTATAAAAATGACAAACAGCACTAGTAACTGATCTCCAAGATGAACCTTTACAATCAACTACGACCCTCTGTCTTCTTCCAGCCAGCCAATTTCTAATCCAAACCTCTAAAGCACCCTCAATGCCATACCTCCATATTTTTTGCAGTAGCCTACCATGGGGAACCTTATCAAACGACTTACTAAAATCCATATACACCACATCTACCACTTTACCCTCATCCACCTCCTTAGTCACCTTTTGAAAGAATTCAATAAGGTTTGTGAGGCACGGCCTGCCCTTCAGAAAACCATGCTGACTATCCTTGATCACATTATACCTATCCAGATGTTCATAAAACCTATCCCTTACAATTCTCTCTCAGACTTTGCCCACAACAGAAGTGAGACTCACCGGCCTATAGTTACTAGGGTTATCCGTACTCCCCTTCTTGAACAAGGGAAACACATTTGCTATCCTCCAGTCATCTGACACTATTCCTGTAGACAACGAGGACAGAAAAATCACGGCCAATGGCCCTGCAATCTCATCTCTTGCTTCCCAGAGAATCCTAGGATAAATGCCATCAGGCCCAGAGGACTTATCTATTTTTACCCTTTCCAGAATTTCCAGCACCTCTTCCCTACATACCTCAAAGCCATCCATTCTAATTAATTGTGACTCAATATTCACATCATCAACAATGTCCTGTTCCTGAGTGAATACTGACGAAAAGTATTCATTCAGTGTCTCCCCAATCTCTTCAGCCTCCACGCACGGCTTCCCACTACTATCCTTGACTGGACCAATTCCGACCCTCGTCATTCTTTTATTCCTGACATGCTTATAGAAAGCCTTTGAGTTTTCCCTAATCCTACCAACCAAGGATTTCTCATGTCCCCTCCTTGATGCTCTCAGCTCTCTCTTTCGATCCCTCCTGGCTGCCTTATAACTCTCAATCGCCCCAATGGAACCTCCGCGCCTCACCTTTACATAGGCCGCCCTCTTCCCTTTAACAAGGGATTCCAATTCCTTATGAAACCACGGCTCCTTCACACGACACTTTCCTCCCTGCCTGACAGGTAAATTCTGGCCTTTTCCATCGTATTTTTGATGTATATGGCAGTGCAAAGATTATGTGCTTACTCATCTGAACATGAATCAGCTGTTTATTGCGGTTATTGATCTGAGCAATAATCAGCCAGTGACTACAGTTACTACATTGGGAGACAATTAGCTGTGCATTCTGATGATGGAAGTGAATAATCTTCAAATGAAAAATAATGTCGTTTGATTTGATTTTCAGATTCAAAGAAATAAAAAGGTTAATTCTTTATTGTGCAAAACAGTAAATTGACCTGCAATATATTTATTACAGACTAACACTGCAACAATCGAACATAGTGACACTCATGAATTCCCACTTTCCAGGCAATGCCCCAGACAACCATGGAAGTGCTGGGAATTGATGCCTGTTCCCAGGAAGTCTCATGACATCAGGTTAAACACGGTCACGGAAACATTCTGCTGAGTATTAATTTCCACATCCCTCGAACCTCCCTGCTTGAACACAACATTGAAGTTGAAAACGACAGAGAATGGACTCTGTGTGAGAGGCTTCAGTGTCCATCACCAAGACAGATTCAGCAGCACGACCTGCTGACTCAACTGGGACGGTACAAAAGGCTTTCGCACCAATCCGCCTGCACCGCATTCTTTCAAAACTGCATCATGTGGCGTGGCACTGTGTCTGTGTGAAATGAGCCAGATATCAAACAGATCGACCAACTTATGACAAACTGTCCATGAGGTTCAGTGGGCCATCTGCAGCATCATAATTATTGCATCGACAATCATAGACAATTTGCCCGTCATATCTGACTGGAGGGTTTGAGATAGAGGGAGAGATTGAATCGCCTGGGGCCTTTTTTACGCTGCGGCATCAAAGGCTAAGCGATAAATTTTTAAAGGCTCATAAAATCATGAGGAGCGTGGATAGTGTAAATAGCCAAGGTCTTCCACAGGGTAACAGTGCCCGACACTAGAGAGCAAGGGTTTAAAGTGAGAGGGGAAGATTTCGAAGTGACCTGAGAGGTAATTCCTTCATGCAGAGGGCAATGCATGTGTGGAGCAATGGGATTAGGATGGATACATAAAGAGGAAGGGTTTGAAGGGATATTGGTCAGGAGCAGGTGGGTGGAACCAGTTTAGTTTGGGATTAATTTGGTTTGGATTGGATGTATCGAAGGGTCTGCTTCCATGCTGCATGACCCTATGGCTCTATGGTGTAAGCTGATACAATTACAACATTGAAAACGTATCTGGGTGAGTATATGAATAGGAAGCCTTCAAACGGGTTCAAATAAAAGTACAACAGGACTACAAACAGCAGCACTGAAACTCTGTTTTCTCCCCACTGATGCTGCCAGAACTGCTCTATTCCGCCAGTAATTTCTGGTTTTGCATCACATCGAAGTTCTGCAGATTTACGCTCTGGCACATTTCGTCATAAAAGATGGTGGACAATTAAACCACTGAGTGAGAAGGCTGCACTCCAGCAACCAAATTCTTAGTTATGGGGGAGTCCAGAGTATCAGTGAAAAAGATAAAGCTGAAGCATTTGCAACAATATTCAACCAAAAACACCAAGACGTTGATCCATTTAAGCCTCCTGCTGAGCTTCCCATGTTCACAGATCCCAGTCTCCAGCCAATTTAATTCACTCTTTCTGATATTACCGAGTTGCAGGAGGTACTGGACACTGAAAAAGTTGTGGGTCCTGACAACTTCAATATCGTAAACGTGTTGCATGCTGAGGCAAAGAGTTCTGCTGCAGCAACAGCACTGGCATGGACTGAGGATCGGAAAACGCTCCCAGGCACGTTTTGCACAGAAAAATGAGGGCAACTCTAATCTTGTCAATTAACGCCTCATCTGTCCATACTCTAAAATGGGAATGGGAATGTAGGTGTCATTAACAGGGCTATCAATCAATACCTGGTCAGCAATAACCTGCTAACTGATGGCCAGTTTGGGTGTCTCAAGGGCCATTGACTACAGCCTTGCTTCAAAGAAGTTGGACTCCAGAGGAGGAGGGAGAGGAGATCCCCTTAACCTCAAGGCACCATTTGGCCGAGTATGAAACTAGGAGGCCAAGGAAAAACCACAGTCAGTGAGAATCCAAGGAAATCTCTCTGCTGTTGGCAGCAATAACTAGTAATAAGGAAGACTGTCGTTATTGTTCATGTCAGTAATTTCACCTTCAGGACATCTGGGCAAGAATTCCTCTGGAAACATCGTAGGTCTAACCTTCTTCACCTGCTTCATCGATGAACACTCAGAGGCCCATCAAGGAGAAATGGTAGTATTGCGTTTAGAGCACTGCTGCTTTCCAAGCAGTTGATCAGCGTTCAATTCCTGGCCATTGCAAGGTTCTAATTTTAAATTGACTACCAAGAGATAGATGAGGGTAGGGCACTGAATGTTGTCTATATGGACTTTAGTAAAGCCTTGACAAGGTCCCACAAAGCAGACTAGTCATGAATGTGAGGACACATGACATGCAGGGAGAGCGTGCCAATTAGATTCAAATTTGACTGAATGTGAGAAAGCAGAGGGTAATTGTTGAAGGCCGTTTCTCGGCTGTTGCCCTGTGGCTAGGGTCGGTTTGCAATCCTCAAGTCCTCTGGTACTAAACTTGTAGACAATGACGACTCCAATCTCAAAACCAAAGGCTCTGCTATCTCCTCCCTAGCTTCCTGGAGAATCCCCGGATAAATCCCATCCGGCCCAGGTAACTTGTCTACATTCACTCCTTCTGGAATTGATAACACTTGTTCATAATCAACCTCGATCATTTCTAGTCGAGTATCTCGTATCTCCTTCTTCCTAACTACAATATTTTCCTTTTCCTGAGCAAATGTCACGAGAAATGTTCATTTAGTACCGCTCTGATCACCACAGGCTCCACACTCAACTTCCCAGTTCTATCTTTGACTGGCCCTGCTCCTAATCTCATCATCATTTTATTCCTCACATACCAATCATATCAGTGATGGTGGGTTCGGAAAAACACTGTGAAGCCAGAAGTAGGAAAACAGGATAAGCCACTGAATTTTTTGGGCTGGTAATGGAAAGCACCGTAGAGGCTAGAAAGCTGCACCAGAATGTACCAGCTAGTCGGAGGTAGGTTAAGGAGGAAGTCCCAGACCTTCTTAAACCATACACCTGTGAAGGTGAAGTTATTCACGTAGGCCAGGAGCAGAAGGTAAAGAGGTTACAATATTGTGAGACACAACATCTTCTGAATCTGTGATCCTGAAAGATGAGGAGATATATATCTCTGAAGGACCATTTCCAGAAAGGGTACTAGAAACAGGAATTCACAGTGAGACAAAAAACACTGAACATTGTGAAGTGAGGTGAGACTGTCCAGAAAGAGTGGAGAATTTGTGATAGGAGTACTGGACAAACTCTCAGCTCCAGGAATAAAATTTGTCCTTGCTATAACTGATCCACCGATAGTATGGTTGAAAAGCCAGTGGAAACACATGCAACTGAATGTTGCAGAACACAAGTCCTGGATTTTTTTTTTCTGACTGTTTGGTAACGAGGTCATAAAGTCATCAATTTTTTTAAGTTAGATCAGGTTCTCTACATGGTGGGAACAGGCCCTTCGGCCCAACAAGTCCATACCGACCCTCCAAAGAGTAACCGACCCAGACCCATTTCCCTCTGATTAATGCACCTACCACTGGACAATTTAACATGGCCAAATCATCCGAACTGTACATCTTTGGGAAACCAGAACACCTGAACGAAACTCACGGAGACACAGGGAGAATGTGCGACACCACAGAGACAGCCACCCAGAGGCTGGAATCGAAACTGGGACCTTGGTGCTGTGAGGCAGCAGTGCTAGCTACTGAGCCACTGTTGAAACAAGAGAGTTCGATCACTACAGATAAGGTAGTTGAAGTGGATTTCACAGAGACCCTGTTTGATCAGATGTTTAAACAAACCAGGAGTAAATAGATGACAATGCAGACTTCATTAGGTCAGACAAATTAACTGAGTTACAGCAGAAAGATGAAAAATTAAAGCAGTTATATCAAAAGGTATACCATGAGAAGTAGTCTGGGAGCATCCCTGAATGCTATTACCACAAAACTCATATCTCAGTGAGGAAATGGAGACCATCACAGTCAGGCCGGTGAGAACTGGGCAGTTGTTCAAAAAGTTGCATGGGAAGGAGATGTTGCAGTTGGGACATGAGCTCCCATTTGGGGGTCATTTAGAAGTGAGGAAAACACAAGGTAAAATACAAACACATTTTTCCTGGTCTGGATTGAACAAAGTTGAAAATCTGTTGCTGGAAAAGCGCAGCAGGTTAGGTAGCATCCAAGGAACAGGAAATTCGATGTTTCGGACATAAGCCCTTCATCAGGATTGAACAAAGACGGGGTTGAGTTTTGCCAGATGTATAATACATGTCAGGTAATTGTAAAACCACAGGCAGTAATAAAACCTGCAACTTCCTAATTTGTGGAACCGTTTACAAGAGTCTTAATTGATTGAATAGGTCCACTCCCTCAAACAACAAATGTGGAATCAGTATTTGTTAACAATAATGGATGTGTGGACTAGATTTCGAGAGGCCATTCCATTATGAAATACCACAGCTAAAAGGATTGGTAGACAGATTACTCAAACGTTTCACTAGATATGAACTACCAACGAAGATACAATCAGAGACCTTTCCATTTCTATCTCGGGCGACCGACTCAACACAGACATCTATTATAAACCGACTGACTCCCACAGCTACCTGGACTACACCTCCTCCCACCCTGCCCCCTGTAAAAACGCCATCCCATATTCCCAATTCCTTCGTCTCCGCCGCATCTGCTCCCAGGAGGACCAATTCCAACACCGCACAACCCAGATGGCCTCCTTCTTCAAGGACCGCAGATTCCCCCCAGACGTGATCGACGATGCCCTCCACCGCATCTCCTCCACTTCCCGCTCCTCCGCCCTTGAGCCCCGCTCCTCCAACCGCCACCAAGACAGAACCCCACTGGTTCTCACCTACCACCCCACCAACCTGCGCATACAACGTATTATCCGCCGCCATTTCCGCCACCTCCAAACGGACCCCACCACCAAGGATATATTTCCCTCCCCTCCCCTATCAGCGTTCCGCAAGGACCACTCCCTTCGTGACTCCCTTGTCAGATCCACACCCCCCACCAACCCAACCTCCACCCCCGGCACCTTCCCCTGCAACCGCAGGAAATGTAAAACTTGCGCCCACACCTCCACACTCACTTCCCTCCAAGGCCCCAAGGGATCCTTCCATATCCGCCACAAGTTCACCTGTACCTCCACACACATCATCTATTGCATCCGCTGCACCCGATGTGGCCTCCTCTATATTGGTGAGACAGGCCGCTTACTTGCGGAACGCTTCAGAGAACACCTCTGGGCCGCCCGAACCAACCAACCCAATCACCCCGTGGCTCAACACTTTAACTCCCCCTCCCACTCCACCGAGGACATGCAGGTCCTTGGACTCCTCCACCGGCAGAACACAACTACACGACGGCTGGAGGAGGAGCGCCTCATCTTCCGCCTGGGAACCCTCCAACCACAAGGTATGAATTCAGATTTCTCCAGCTTCCTCATTTCCCCTCCCCCCACCTTGTCTCAGTCGGTTCCCTCAACTCAGCACCGCCCTCCTAACCTGCAATCCTCTTCCTGACCTCTCCGCCCCCACCCCACTCCGGCCTATCACCCTCACCTTGACCTCCTTCCACCTATCCCACCTCCATCGCCCCTCCCCCTAGTCCCTCCTCCCTACCTTTTATCTCAGCCGGCTTGGCTCTCTCTCTCTTATTCCTGATGAAGGGCTTATGCTCGAAACGTCGAATTCTCTATTCCTGAGATGCTGCCTAACCTGCTGTGCTTTGACCAGCAACACATTTGCAGAAATATTAGATTAGACTTACAGTGTGGAAACAGGCCCTTCGGCCCAACAAGTCCACACTGACCCGCCGAAGCGCAACCCACCCATACCCCTACATTTACCCCTTACCTAACACTACGGGCAATTTAGCTTGGCCAATTCACCTGACCCGCACATCTTTGGACTGTGGGAGGAAACCGGAGCACCCGGAGGAAACCCACGCAGACACGGGGAGAACGTGCAAACTCCACACAGTCAGTCGCCTGAGTCGGGAATTGAACCCGGGTCTACAGGCGCTGTGAGGCAGCAGTGCTAACCACTGTGCCACCGTGCCGCCCATATGCCATCACAGCCAAATTATTCAAGGATGTTATAGACAGCTTGGAATAAAACACATCAAATGCAGAACTGCAGGGAGTGTTTCAAAGGTGACATCAGACATTAAAGATAACGTTGAGGGCTTATAGTCAAAACTATCCAGATGATGGGGATAAGAGAATTTCGATTGTGCTTTTTGCGATCAGTGATGCACAAAATGAATCAACCAAATTCAGTCCATTGAATTAGTTTCGGGGCATGAAGTGAGAAGACCATGAAAGTTGAATAAGGAGAAACTACTAAGTCAGAAAGCAGAGACGACATGTTTAGTCTATGTGTCAAATTTGAAGAACAATTAAATAGAGCTGCAGAGTTGAGTAGACAGCACTTAATATATCACAGTATAAAATAAACAGGAAGCAGACAAGAAATTTTAAAAATCGCAAATTTGCTACCTGTTTAGTATTACTTCCAGTGATAGGTGAACTTTTTAAAAGCAAGGTTTAGTGGAAGTCAAACGGAGATTGATTGAAGTTAACTATTTGATAAGGACTCCGTACAGAAAGAAATCTCACAGAGGTTGTCATGCGAATGTGCTCAAAAGGTGCTTTGACAGGGAAGGAAAACATATGATTGATGACATACTTGACCGAGGTAAAAGTTATCTTTGCTCTCAGCCTTTCGATTTAGTATTAGGAATACCCTGTATTAGGAAAATGCTACTGGAGATAAAGACTGAGGCTGTGTAATTGTGAAGTGATGAGCTATAAGGAGTATATCACAGGTTCGTTGGTGGGAGTGCTTTTCCACCTCGGTAGCTTCTCTTTCCCTGAGCAACAAGGTGATAGTGAGCACTGTGCTTATTTTTATCTTGAATTTTTGTAAAGTGTGGAATGTAAGCAAAGTTGTTTGTACACTGTAGAATTATAGGCTGACTGTTCAGCTCAGGAGTGCGATGTTGGACAGTGGAGACTGTGCAGGAGCCGCTCCATGAATTCATGAAAAATAAAGCCTTTGAAACAAGACTCAAATTCTCAGCACAAGTAACTTCCTCGACAGAATCTGGCATTGTCAGGCAGGTTCCCAATTATTATGGGATCAGGACAAAAGCCAAAGTAAAGGAGGAAGTAGTGGAAATAGTGGGCGGGCAGTCCGAGCTGTAAGGGGTGATCCCCTCACGGAGGTGTAGTATAGAGACCATCTGGCACCTGACAGGTGAATCCGGCTGGGCCAACACGACTGAATTGTTGGGGCAAGATCGTGGAGAAGACTAGACTTACCAAAGCAGTGAGAGAGATTAAGAACTGGTAGCTATCCAAATGAAATTGGTTCGAGACTCCAAATTTTGTTGGTGGAAGAGAAATACCGGTGAGGGTTTACAGTAGATTAGTGCATGCGGGCGTGTAACCGTTTGTTTCCTCTTTTCCTTTCTTGAGGGGGTGATGTCTCTCTGAAGGTTACAGAAATGGGAAAGCGATCCAGCAGTTCGTGCCTGTCCGCAAATGCAGATGTAAGGCTCCCAGAGAAGGTCCAAAGATGGAAACGTGAACAAAACAAAGACATTGAAAGGTGATAAGATCCCTGCAAGAGGTAGGAGATCCCATCGTTCCACTGGGATTACCGGCGCAGACGGTGCTCTGTGAAACACGAGGTTCTGGGTAGGTCACTCCTGTTTGAGTGATCAGCATGGATGGGATTGTGCGTCTGTTTCCCATTACGCTTCAGCCTCATTCTACTGTTTGTAGGCCTGAGCAGCTGTGAGCGTTTGAGGAACTCCGGACTACCCTGCCACAGGCCCCAGTCTTGGTCTTAACCGATTATCATAAGCCTTCCATCCTATATGTTAATGACTGAGAGGGTTTTGCCAGCGGAGTCCTTGTGATCTGAAGCACCCAGAGGCCTGTTCCTCCTCCCAGTTGCCTCCGGAGGTCTGTGACCAGCCAGCCTGCCTCCATGCTGTCACTGCTACCATGACCCCGCTGGAAAAGGAAAACCCCAGTGATCAGGATTCTTTTTCAATCCCAGCCAGAAAATGGGGATTGGGTAGAGGAACCCGGGGTCAGGGAATATCCCCCGGGATGAGTGGCTCCAAAACCGAACTATGCAGGTCATCTCAAATGGGACCATTTTACTGTGATCTCCCCTCAGGCTGCTTTGCCCCTTTCTCAATTTGGTTGCTGCTCAGCATTTCCCAGCAGCCCCTTGGACTGTGTATGTGGCCATTCTGTTGTCCACGCTGAATCTATCATTCCGTCGTCCCTTCAATGAATTCTGTTGCCCTCCATCCTACTTCCCCTGACTTGGACACCTACTTTCATGTTTGCCCACAGGTGGCAGACTCTGTGACCTCGCCTTTCCCTGACTTATCCTCCATGTCCCTTAACAATCCTGGCCTTGCTCTGGTCATGATGGCTCGCCCACGTGTCCCTCTGATGATTGCTCCTTTGCTGTTTTACCGGCGTTACGCCCTTTGAATTGCTACAGGCGTGCTCTCTCCTGTCTGGGATCTCAGCTGGGTTTGCTGATTTCTTGCCATTACCCGTGCGTGTGTCCTTGTCATGGGAAAATCCGTTACATTGATTCTTTAGGGTGGCCCATGACTTTGGTACACTCTGGGAAAACCGTGAGTTTGTTACCTCATTCTGTAAACCTATTCGACATGTGACTCTGATCAACAACCGATTGCAGACAGTGCTTTACCCTGCACAGGTCGCAGGGGTCAAATGTGAAGTGCATAATATCCCCAGGGATGAGCTCCCCACAGTCACGCTGCTGGAGATGCTGCCGCCCATGTGGCACTGTCATGGTCCCCTCTTTCGTTCAGATACAGGTTCCCTCCACCATCGATCTTCAAGCAGCTCTTCAGGTCAGGAACAAAGCTGCAGAGGTAGAGTGTGGTTTCTGGGCTGGTGCTGGATGCTCCCCTGCCGTCTCTGGTCTTTGGCAGCATCCTGATGACGGGTGGTGTGTCCGTGTGCTCTCCTCCATGCCCTTGCCTAGCGACATCACACTGCCTAACAATGGTTTGCTCCCGGTATGTCTCCTGTCTTCAAACAAAAAGCTGAAATCTGTCTTATTTGTCAAAGTACACTCAAAGAAGAGAATCTGCATATTTTGATCATCTACCTATCCAGGAAGAGCCATTTCGGAACTTGCAGGTTCATTTTGTCCCTGTGGCCCCCTCAGGAGGGTTTAAATACATACTGGTCACAGTAGAAACATTCTCTAGATGGATACAGGCATTTTACACGAGAAGAGATGTCCGATCAGTTATAAAATATCTTATGAAAGATATAATCCCCTGACTTGGAATACAAGGACAAATGAATAGTGACAGTGACAATAATAACAGCACTGTGTGCAGTACTGAGATTTGTGTGGTCGTTTCATATCCCCGATACACTCCAATCCCCGAGAACAGTGGAATGAACTAAAGGGATGCTAAAAATTACCCTAGCAAAGACTTGACACAAAATTGAACTAAAGTGATGAGAAACCTTGCACACTGTGCATCCTCTGAAACCAGGTTAATAGATCCGCTGGTCTAACCCCGGTGGAATCTCTTATGCGAAGAATCATGACTACTGGTATCTGACCCCCTCTGTCCACATCGGAAATAGCCCTGACGTGGGTTGATAAGAAATCCCTACAATACGTCTAAACCCTGAGTGAAGCAGCCCAGGCCAATCATTCAAAGGTAATAGAGGGCATGCCAAAACCCCATGGGTCTCACACATACGCCCTTTAGGCCTGGCGATTTAGTGAATGTTAAGTCTCTGAACAAAGGCTCCCTTTCTCCCCGATTCAAGGGACCGTATCAAGTGTTACTGATAACCCGAACTGTTGATGAATTGGGAGGATGTTAGGAGTGGGTGCACACGACCAACAGTAAACTACATACGCCCACCAACTCGGCAGCTACTGAAGTGAATGATGAGAACCCTGTGGATGCACTCCTCAGGCTGTGAACGACTGAAACTAGAAATATATGGCCGTAAGGTGGGCGTGCCAAAGCAAAACCATTTTCATCACAAGACATGGGACTGTATTGACTGACACCTATGTGAGACCTAGTCAGTGTTCTTTCATTATTCCCCTGATTTAAATCATCCCAAATTTGACAAGCCAATGTCAGTTTTCGTTGAATTGTTCTCATGTCCTTAATAAGATATCAGGCTCCCTGTGGAAAGAACTGGTTCCCAAATTGTGGAGAGGTGGAGATTCCAGATTAACCGCCTACAACGCTACTTATTTTATATGCGGTTTTAATGCCTATCCTTTTCTTCCCTCCGATAGGGTCGAGTTCTACGAGATATATATGTAGTACCTCGCATTATAGTCTTGGATGATTTAACTTCACCACTGAAGCCGAAGAGATCCCTCACCGGATTATTCACCTGGGTTGGGATGTTTACACCTTCTATTGTAATCTATCTGCACTCCCAAGAATTGAGCAACTTGAAAACAGTATTGGAAATTGTCGTCAATGACACTGAGGCCCTTACTGAGATCAATGTTGAGATCATTGCAGTCAGAACAGTGGCCCTTCAGAACCACTTGGCTTTGGATTGTCTATTATCCAAAATGAGTGTGGCACTTGTGCTGTTATTGGGCGGGAATGCTGTACCTACATGCCAGACAATTCTAAAAAAATGTCTCCGTTTGTCTGTCCCTCTCCTGTGGTTATTTCTGAGCCCGGGTGCCCCTGGAGAAGGAATATGCGATGTCTCCCAATGCCCTCGAGCTCTTCAGGGAGAGGTGGGCACCACAGGGTTTGGTGTGTTTTATTTCCTTCTCCAACTCTATTGCATTGTAATCCCTGCCTCCCCTCCTCCTTTTTTGATCATGAAGCATTACCATTTGAAGTGAATGGCACTGTTTATCACTGGCCAACCTGGTGTTTACTTTCTTCCTGGTAGTGGAAATTGAATCATGATATGTACTCCTGTTGTCTTTCACTGTGTCTCACACCTACACACACACAACATGGATGCTGGGGAAAATATAAGCACTACCCCAGTTAGGCGGTAGTGTTGGGGGAAGAAGAAAAAAAGGAAGAAAATGTCTCTGATTTGGTGACTCACATTCACATGGCATTCGAGAAATTGCTCTCCCTTTTTGATTCCTGGTGGTCCTTGGACATTGCCTGGCTGGGTAAGTGGGAATCCTCCCTAAACATTGGGCGCAATCCCTTTACTATCATTCTCACGATACTTTGTATCATATTGAGAATTACAGGCTGTTGTGCGCAGTTCATTCCTACCACATGCTGTTCAAAAATAGAAGGAATCATCTACCGGAAAATACCCCATGATGACCCCGACAATAAACAAGCGTGGATGATGCCTGTTCCATCCTCTTTTGGATGCGCCTGTTCCATAAACTCAAGCGTTGATCTAGAAAATCAACAAGGAGGGAATTGTGGAAGTAGTAAATGTTTGGCCTACTGCTGTATGATGGGATACTTGACCAAAATTAAGATATATTGGCTTTCAGCCCCTCGCTTGACTGAGAAAATGCTGCAGGACATGAAGACTGGGGCCGTGTAATTATAATTTGATGAAATATAGGGAGTATGTCACAGGCTCAGAGTGGGACTTCTTCTTGAGCTCATTAGCTTCTGCCCCCTTGAGCAACAAGGTGATAGCTGACACTGTGTTTATCTTAAGGTTGAATTCATGTTAAGTGTGGAATGTAAGTAAAGTTGTTTGTATCATTGGGGAACTGTAGACTGACTCTTCAGCTCGAGAGAATGCTGTGTGACAGAGGAGACTATGTGACAGCATTACTGTCAATTCATGAACAATAAAGCTTCTTGAAACAAGACTCAAAGTCTCAGACTGAGTAATTTCCTCAACAATAGCGTCAGAGGATGAGTCTGGGAAGGATGCTTCTTGTCCAGTTCTGGAATCAAACAGGGCGACCCACTGCTGCCTTTTTTGTTTATTGTTGCACCAGAGGGGAATGAACAACTTTTGTAACTCATGCAAGTGTTTCTGATATATTACACATTGGCTATCTATTTCCAACTTTTTTACTAAGATTCCTCAATCCAACATTACCAATTTATACATCAACCCTTTGGTGTTCTCATTCTCAATTTCAATAAACAATTCTAGCATTTTGTGGTCACTTCCACCCAATACAATAAGCTTGCTAATTAATACATTATCATTGCCCAACTATCAATCAGAAAATGGCTTTTTCTCAAGTTTCTCCTTCTATGAGTTGGTCTGAAACAACACCATGTGTAGGCTTCAACAAATTGTCCACTGCAGCATAATTGCTAGTTTGGTTTGTCCAACCTATATGTAGTTTAAAGTTTGCCACGATTGTAGTCCTACCCTGGCTGTCCCCGCTAAATGCCTCCCCATCGGTCCCCAGCATTGTTTTGAGTTTATAGACAAATACTACCTTCATTTACTGGTTCTTACATTTCCTACCCCCACCTGTACAGGTTCAATTGGCAGTTAGAACAGGAAATGCAGTGTTGGCATTCATTTCAAGGGGTCGAGAATAAAAAGAACAGGGCTGTCCTGCTGAAACTGAATTTGGCTGTGATCAGGCTGCATCTGATGTATTGTGAGCAGCTGTGGGCCCCAAATCTAAGTAGAGATGTTTAGCGTTGAAGGGGAATCTGAAGTTCACAAGAAAGATCCCAAGGATAATGCGTTTATCGTAAGAGGAGCAGTTGAAGGGTCTTTTTCTGTCGTCAATGGAATTTAGAAGCATGAGAGGGGATCTGATTGAAACCTACGGAATACGAAGAAACCTGAAAACTGCGTATATGAAGAAAATGTTTCCACTGGCAGGGCAGACTCGGATGCAAGAGCACAGCCTCAGAGTGAATCGACGATCCAATCAAAATGATGAGAGGAGGAATTTCTTCAGCCACAGTGTGGTGAAACTGTGGAACACATTGCGGCAGAGGGCTTTGAACATCAATTCATTGTGTGTGTGTGTGTGTGTGTGTGTGTGTTTAAGATGGATACCATTATGTTTTTGATGAGTGAGTGAATCAACGTTTCAGTGGTGCCAGAAAGAGAATGGGGTTGAGAAACATGTCAGCCATAATGGAATGGTGGGGCAGACTCAATGGGCTGAATAGCCTGATCCCGCTCCAATATCTCCTGGTTTTAACTCTGAAAGGTTCCAGTAAGCAGAGGTGGATAAAAAACAGAGGAGAGAGTGAGGCTGTAAAGATGGAAATGTGAGATTTCAAGCGAGAGAAGAGTGAAGGAGGGAGCTCCAGGTGGATTTTGGGAGAAAGATATTTGATGGAGAAGAGGAGCAACTGGAAATCAGTGGGATGTAAATTTCTTGCAGTTTTGTTTGAAAGGCTGCATTTGTTCCTGAAATACACTATGGGGTGAGGCAAGGGAATGCCTTTTTACTGATAACCACTGGATCCATTATTTAGTTTCAAACGGAGTTTGAGACCTGAGATGTGGTAACAAGTCTGGAACTGCCGGGTTTATACCTTCGAGGTGTGCAATGGAAATGCATCCATTGTGATCCCTTTCTGTAGAAAACATGTCCAGCAAAACAGCGATCTGTGTAGAGAAGGATGTTGGACCTTTTAAAGAAAGTATAATGAATCGCTGCCTTCGTTTTTCTGTGTCCTTGTATTAGTTCAATGCTCTGAGATGTAAGAGGAAATATTTTAAGTGTGCGTTTTGATCTTGGGTTATTGTAATTCAGGATATTGATGTTCTCTCCCAGAGGTCCAGTGTTTCAGTGTCATCAAATGCAATACGTGAGCTTCCAACAGGAAGTGCACCACTTCACCCAAACATGACTGAGGGATCTCGGGAAAAACAAACTGTATCACTCCACAAAGAGTGAGGCCTGGCAGGGCAGGTTTTGACCCGGAAGGCTAGAATTCTGAAACACAACATTCTTGTAGATCCAGAAAGTGTTTCTGCTGATTTTCTTTTTCATTCACAGATTTTGTACTTCATGTGGCTAGCATTATTTTCTTCCTGACTGAATCTGATTTCACGTTTGAAGCCTCTGACAGGTTCGATTAAATACCGCACAACAGTAGGAGCATGTCTCCTTAGAAAGGTGCAGATCGTATTCTGTTAAGATGTATCCAACGTTTCAAATTTTTTCCATCGACCAGCTCCAGAAGCATCATAAATATTCAAGACGACAAGGGGTCTCCTCTTGGCACATGTTCATCGCCTGAATGAGCACTCGGAGTAACTCAGGTTTTCAATCTCTTGCCCGAGTCCTGCATTCTACTATCAGGACGCCGCTGTATTCTCGACCTGTGCTGTCAGTAATGAGGTCAGTCAACTGGAATCAGACAATATAAGCTCTCTGACTGCGGCTAATAATCTGATTCAATCAGGAAGACCTGGCTCTCATAAATAGCTGAATGTCAGGGATATTGAGATACTCAATGCCAGACTCAGTAAGAGGCCACTGTCAAAGGCTAAGCATTTGTGATTAACTGGGTAATTGGTGAGGTGCTCCCAGTTTCTGAAGTTAGTTCATGACCAAACCTTGTTAACGGCAAAGCAACCCAGGACCTCTGAGTCTTCACTTTCTACACTTGCTCGTTCTCGCCTCTAACCCCCATCAAAATGCACCGCACCCCACCCCCCAAAATGCTCTGAAGCTGTTCAGTGTCCTTCTTGAGACTGGAGGAACACAACAAGCCAGGCCGCTTCAGGAGGTGAGGTCAACCTTTTTTGCCTAACTCTTCTGTCCTGAAGAAGGGTTACACCCGACCCCTCCACCTCCCAATGCTGCCTGGCGTGTTGTGTCCTTTCAGCCTCCTGCCTGTCTATTTTCGATTAAAGAATCTGCAGGGGGTTTTTTTGTTTCTAACGACTGTTGATTGTGGTAATATTTCACCCTGGACTTGGCCAAGTCGGTCTGATCATTCAGAACCAGTCAGTCAGCTTTTTTTCGGATTCTTACTGCCACAATCTCATGTTAGCATGGCATCGACTTTGGATTCATAAATATTGGAAAGGGAAAAGAGCAGGCGCTTGTGAGTCCGTTTCCATTTGAGTGCAGCATATATTCACCAGGAAGATAGCTGGACAGCAAGGTTTTAATGATGACGGAGACAAATCCCACAAATCCAGGGCTGTAATCGCCAGATTGGAAAGAATCTGAGAGGAAGGGAAGTTGCCGAGAGAACAACGAACTCTTTTGGGACTTGATGGACAGAAAGGCCTCTTGCTGCAGTGTGACTGATGATTAACGTCATCATTTATAAATCTAACAATGCTCTGTAATGCTTTCAAGACTGAAGTTATGAAACAAAGCCTCAAGGTTCTCAGCATTTTATTTCACAGATTATTTCTTGCTCACTAACTTATGAACATTTCCTTTCACTATTTAACACTTCTATGTCCTTCTTGGATTTTACTGTCCAACCTCACATTGTGTCATCAGCAAACGTAACAGTTGTATTGATCATCTCAGTCATTGATAGAGATTATAAGTAGCTGTGTCTTGAGTAATGGTCCTTGTGGTGCCCAATGATGCCCACGTGATAATCTGAAACTTACTCATTTAATCCTACCGTTTCCTTTTTGTCCATTATCAGTACTCACACCAAGTCCCAATTTGTCCATCATGGTCTGGGGCAAGTACCTCCCTTGCCATACCCCTGTATCACTCTTCAAACTGTTCGATCTCATTATCAATCATTTTTGTTAGGTTTCTTCACTATTCATGTCCAATACACTGAAAATAACAGAGAATGAATCACTCCCATCTGCTGCCCTGTAGCTGTTACATGTCTCACAATCAGCATCTCTCTGCATGTCCAGTACACTCCAGGCAATAGAGAATGAATCATTCCTATCTGCTGCTGTATGGTTTCAGGTGTGTCTCAGAGTCAGCTCTGAAACAATTCTGGGATGGTTTCATCCTGGGCGGACAATCTGTATTAATGAGCGCTCATTCAATTCTTGAGGATATCTTTTGCTGAGTTATTTACTTTGTTTAGAGGTTTGTCTTAATATGAGAAGTTATACAACATAAAACATTACAGTGTGGTACAATCCCTTCGGCACTCAATATTGCACCCCACCGTGATCGCAATCTGAAGGCTATCTAACCTCTATTCTTTTGGGGAGCACGGTGCTCAGCGGTGAAAATTGCTGCTTCACAGCACCAGGGACTCAGATTCGATTCCAGCCTCGGGCGACTGTCTGTGTGGAGTTTGCAATTCTTCCCTGTGTCTGCATGGGCGTCCCCTGGTTGCTCTGGTTTCCTTCCACAATCCAGGAATGCGCACGTTCGGTAAATTGGCCGTGCTAAATTGACCGTAGTATTCAGGTATATGTAGGCTAGGTGCGTTAATCAGGGGTAAGTAGAGGGTAGGCGAATGGGTTACTATTCGGTGGGTCGGTGTGGACTCATTGGGCTGAAGGGCCTGCATCCACACTGTGGGGATTCTAATAAATTCTAATTCCATTCTTGTACATATGCCTGTCCAATGACAATTTCAATGCTCTTAAAGTTGGCGAGTTCATGCCCCTACTACTCTCTAGGGGAAGTAACTACCAATGACATCTGTCCGAGATCCGTCACCCCTCAATTTAAAGCTATGTGCCCTCGTGCTAGCCATAACCATCCGAAGAAAAAGACTCTCATCCAATCTAATCTGTTATTTTTCTTATATGTCTCAATTTAATCACCTCTCAACCTTCTTTACTTTTACATAAACAGACTCAAGTCCTTCAACCTTTCCTCATAAGATCTTTCCTCTGTACCAGGGAACATCTGAGTAAATCTCCTGTGTACCCTTTCCAAATCTTCTACATTCGTCTTATAAAGCGACAACCAGAACTGTACGCAATTCTCCAAATGCAGCTGCACCAGAGTTTTGTAGAGCTGCAACATGACCTATTGGTTCTGAAACGCAATCCCTCTCCCAATAAAAGCCATCACAACGTATGCCTAGTTAAAAACCCTATCAACCTGATTGGCTAATTTCAAAGATCCAAGTGCATTGACACCGAGATCTCTCTGCTTATCGACACTACTCTGTATTCCTGTTATTCCTCACCTCACAGTTTTTCAAATTAATTGGTTGCAATGTTGGATTTGTTTAGCGCTTACAATGTGTCAACTCAAGTAACCAACTCTTATCAGTTCATGGCAGAGTCTCTGTTAAACTGGGAAACAACATTCCAGTGCTGTGGAGAACAGTTCTCAGAAGGTAACTTAAAAATCGCAAGTTAATTTGCATGGATCAGTACTTGGGGCTCCGATGTTATGGCCATGACGGAGACATGGGTTTCACAGGGGCAGGAATGGTTGCTTGATGGTCCATTGTTTAGAACATTTAAAAGAATAGGGAAGGTGGAAAAAGTGGAGGGCGTGCAGCATTGCTAATCAAAGAGTGCATCACAGAGACAGAAACGAAGGTTGTTGAGGAAGGTTTGTCGACTGAGTCAGTATAGGTGGAAGTTAGGAACAGCAAGGGAGCAGCTATCTCATTCAGGGTTTTCTACAGACCACCTAGTATCAGTAGAGAGATTGACGAACTCATAGGCGGGTAGATTCTCGAAAAATTCAGACGTAGCAAGATTGTTGAAATGGGTGATTTCAACTTTCCCAACATTGACTGGAAACTCGTAAGTGCAGATGTTTAGACGGATCCGTTTTTGACAGGTGCGTTCAGGACGGCTTCCTTACTCAGTATATAGACAAGCCGGTGAGGGGAGAGGCCATTTTAGATTTCGTGTTCAGCAACCTGCCAGGACAGGTGTCAGATCTCACGGTGGGAGAACACTTTGGTGACAGTGATCACAACTCCCTCACATTTACCATAGCCTTGGAGAGGGAAAGGAGCAGTTACTGAGGGAAGATATTTAATTGGGGAAAAGGAAATTATGACGCTATTAGACAAGATTGGGAAATACCGACTGGGAGCAATTGTTCCACAGAAGGGGCACAGCACACATGTGGAGACTTTTTAAGGAGCAGTTGTTGCGAATGATGCACAAATTTGTTCCTCTGAGACAGGTAAGAAGGGGTAAGATTAAGGAGCCTTGGATTACGAGAACAGAGGAGCTTCTCGCCCGGAGGAAGGAGGCAACTTATGGAAGATGGAGGAAGCAAGGATCTAGCATAGCTTTAGAGGGTTATAGTCTTGCGAGAAAGGAGATCCAAAATGGACTGAGGAGAGCCAGGAGGGGGCACGAGAAAGGCTTGGCAAGAAGGAGTTGGGAGAACGTAACCGCATTTTCCTCATAGGTGAGGAATAAGAGAATTATCACGGAGAAGCTAGGACCGATCAGGGATAGCGGATGGAACTTGTACATGGAGTCTGAGCAGACAGGGGAAGCCCTTCATGAGGTTTTTGCTTCGGTTTTCAACAAGGAAAGAGACCCTTGTTGTGAATGAAAACTCTGAGGAGCTGGGATACAGAGTGACCAGATCTAGACTGGTGAAGGAGATGTGCTGGAAATTTTGGAAAACATTAAGATTGATAAGTCCCGAGAGCCAGACCAGATTTATCCTCAGCTGCTTCGGGAAGTGAAACAGGAGGTTGCTAAGCCACTGGCCAGGATATTTGCGTCCTCACTCTCCACAGGAGTAGCACCATGGGATTAGAAGGAGGTGAATGTTGTTTCTTTTTTCAAGAAGGGTAGTAGGGAAATCCCTGGCGATTACAGACCAGACAGTCTTATGTATGTGGACAGCAAAGTATTGGGAAGAATTCTGAGGGATAGGATTTATGACTATTTGACAAAGGTTAGTGTTATTAAAGGCAGTCAGCATGGCTTTGTGAGGGGCAGGTCATGTCACAAAAATCTGATTGAGTTCTTTGAGGAGATGATAAGATAGGTCGACGAAGATCGAGCAGAGGATGTGGTGTACATGGAATTCAGCAAGGAGGTTGATAAAGTTCCCCATGGTAGGCTCATTCAGAGAATCAGGAAGTATGGGATACAGGGAGATTTGGCTTTCTGGATTCAGAATTGGATTGGCTGACACAAGGCAGAGAGTGTTTGAATATGGAATGTATTCTGGCTGGAGATCAGTGTTGAGTGGGGTCCCACAGGACTCTGTTCATGGTTCTGTGCTCTTTGTAGTCATTGTAAAAGACTTGGATGAAGGGGTTGAAGAATGGGTTACGAAATTTGCAGATGACACGAATGTTGGAGGTGCCATCGATGGTAACCTGGGCTATTGCAGGTTGCAGTGCCACATAGGTAGGATCCAGAGCTGGGCTGGGAAATGGCAGATGGAGTTCAATATGGATAAATGCGAAGTGGTGCATATTTGAAGGTCGAACTCGAATGCTGAACATAGGATTAAAGACAGGATTCTTGGCAGTGTTCAGCAACACAGGGATATGGGTGCAGAAGTACGTAGATCCCTCAAATTTGCTACCCAAGTGGATAGGGGAATTAAGAGAGCATATGGCGCTTTGGCTTTCATTAACAGGGGGATCGACTTTAAGAGCCACGAGGTTTTGCTACAGTTCTACAATCCCTGGTGAGACCACACTTGGAATATTGTGTCTAGTTCTGGTCATAGTGTAAAAAGTGAGGTCTGCAGATGCTGGAGATCAGAGCTGAAAATGTGTTGCTGGTAAAAGCGCAGCAGGTCAGGCAGCATCCAAGGAACAGGAAATTCGACGTTTCGGGCAAAAGCCCTTCATCCGTCGAATTTCCTGTTCCTTAGATGCTGCCTGACCTGCTGCGCTTTAACCAGCAACACATTTTCAGCTCTGATCTCCAGCATCTGCAGACCTCACTTTTTACCCAAGTGGATAGGGTTGTTAAGAAAGCAGATGGTGTTTAGGCTTTCATTTACAGGGGAATCGAGTTTGAGAGCAGCGAGGTTTTGCTACAGCTCTACAAGTCCCTGGTGAGACCACACCTGGAATATTGTGTCCAGTTCTGCTCGCCCTGCTATAAGAAATAGATAGAGGCTTTGGAGAGGGTGCAAGGAAGGTTTACCAGGATGCTGCCTGAACTGGAGGGCTTGCCTTATGAAGAAAGGTTGAATAAGCTCAGACTTTTCTCTCTGGAGAGATGGAGGAAGAGAGGAGACCTGATTGAGGTATACAAAATAATGAGAGGAATAGATAAAGTCAATAGCTAGAGGATTTTCCCCAGGGCAGGATTGACTGGTACGAGGGGGTCATAGTTTTAAGATATTCGGAGAAAGGTATAGAGGAGACGTTAGAGGTAGGTTCTTTATGCAGAGTGTTGTGAATGCATGGAAGGCTTTGCCAGCAGTGATGGTGGAAGCAGAGTCATTAGGGACATTTAAGTGACTGCTGGACATGCAAATGTTTAGCAGTGAGTTGAGAGGTGTGTGGGTTGTTATTATATTTTACATTAGGATTAGACCTCGGCACACTGTCGTGGGCCAAAGGGCCTGTTCTGTGCTGTATTTTTCTATGTTCTATGTTAAAGCATCTCATAAATGTGAGTATTAATATCCACTTTGGCAGATTTAATTGATTCTCATTGGAATGTATCTGCCAAACCTTTAGCAAAACCGAATCAGCAAACAGCTTCAGACTGTGCCCACGTCCAACACAAAACATTGCTGCTCCTCATTCACTTTTCAAATGCACTGCTCCATTCCAAATAGCAGACCACCCGTTCCCATTCATAGACATGTGTTTCTGATGGATGGAAGTGGTTGTTTCTGTACTTCTGCCATTTTTATTGAACTAATCTCAAGTTACACTTTAGAATTTGACGGTCTGGCCAAGACTGTTTGTGTTAAGCTTCATCAATTTTGACCAGGTTGCCAGCTCTTCATGTTCTTGAATATTGGAATGGGACTGGGTTCTATCAGCCCTCTAGGGACAGGCTGCAAGGTCATTAGGTGGATAATAGGGTGGAAGATGATAAGGGAAGGAAGGAGTTTCCACCTCCGTAGTATTTTATTGATCCCAAATTCGGGAAAGGACGACCACGCAGGTGGCCAATGTAGAGTGTGTTCCTGCCAATGCTGGCAGTTTATTAGCAGTAAGGTCCTCCATTGTGTGGGAGACCTCCCCCTGCATCCTAGTGACACACCTGGAGGATGTCCCTCCTAATGTAGTACCTTATAGCTCACAACAGGGTATCCCATCTGCACACTGGAACAGTCTCCTGTCCATGGTGGCGATCATTACGCGAACTGGAAATCAGAGTAAGTGAGTGAAAGAAGCCGTGAGGGCTAGAGTGTTCACAACATTCCCAGGACCAGGTTGGCAGCTCCTACTGAGGCCATTAATAAGTCATTGAGATCCCCCAATTGGTGCATGGACGATGGGTTACTCCTACTCCTAGTGAGAGTACTGTGATTACTGCTTTTTCAGTGCTATCAAGCAAATAGTGAAGTGTGGCCATGTGATAAAATCATTTACATTCAGTGCTGGATACTTGAGACTTTTTTGTGAGAAACTTTATAATTCTTCTAAATGTTCTTCATGCACTTTTTGTTTCATACAATGGTGATGTTCTACATAGGATTACAGAGGGAAAACAGACCATTTGGCACAATCAGTTTATGCCAGTGTGTATGTTCTACTCAAGGTGTTTCACATCTTTCCTCATCTAAATCGCCCGTTGTAATTCTCTATTCCCATCCCTTCCAAGTGCTCCCCTAGTTTCCTTGAAATACATCTAAACTATTGATTTCAACTATTCCGTCTGGTCACATATTCCCATTCTCATCATTTCTTCTGAATTCCCTTTTGGACTTCTTGAGGTACCGTCTTATTTTGACAGCCTCGAGTTATATTCTATCCCACAGTGAAATGTTTTCTCTGTACCTTCTCTTTTCAAAACCTTTCTTAATTTTAGAACTGTCAGCCTTCTTTTCAAGAGAGAAGTGAACAGCACAACAATTCTTCCTTGATATACACAGCCAGAAACTTGTGTAGCATTCTCATAAATCATCTCTTCACTCACTCTCATACATTCTATAATATGTCAACTTGAACTGCAGGCAATACTCTGAATTATAGTCAACCAAATTTTTATAGTGACCCTACTTTCAAATCTATCCCTTTAGAGAGACAACTTAGAGCTTTGTTTGCATTTTTATGGCCTTTGGAACCTGTGGTGAAATTGTTAGTGACTGATGTAATTGTCTGAAATCCCTTTGTTTGTCTCCCTCACTTAGACGTGCATCTTTGAATAAGTGACCTGCACATTATTCCAAGGCCCCAAGGGATCCTTCCATATCCACCACAAATTCACCTGCACCTACACACACATCATCTATTGCATCCACTGCACCCGATGTGGCCTCCTCTATATTGGGGAGACAGGCCGCCTACTTGCGGAACGTTTCAGAGAACACCTCTGGGGCACCCGGACCAACCAACCCAACCACCCCGTGGCTCAACACTTTAACTCCCCCTCCCACTCCACGAAGGACATGCAGGTCCTTGGACTCCTCCATCGCCAGACCATGACAACACGACGGTTGGAGGAAGAGCGCCTCATCTTCCGCCTGGGAACCCTCCAACCACAAGGGATGAACTCAGATTTCTCCAGTTTCCTCATTTCCCCTCCCCCCACCTTGTCTCTGTCAAATCCCTCGAACTCAGCACTGCCTTCCTAACCTGCAATCTTCTTCCTAACCTCTCCGCCCCCACCCCACTCCGGCCTATCACCCTCACCTTGAACTCCTTCCACCTATCACATCTCCATCACCTCTCCCCCAAGTTCCTCCTCCCTACCTTTTATCTTAGCCTGCTGGACACACTTTCCTCATTCCTGATGAAGGGCTCTGGCCCGAAACGTCGAATTTCCTGCTCCTTGGTTGCTGCCTGACCTGCTGCGCTTTTCCAGCAACACATTTTCAGCTCTGATACTCCAGCATCTGCAGACCTCACTTTCTCCTTGCACATTATTCCTACCAAGATGTAACACCTTATCCAACTGTGTGGATCTTCATTTGCTAATTATTTGAATATACCGTAAATTAATTAATGATCTCTTGCAACTTCTTGTAATCCTCAGAATTGGCTACATTTCAACATTCTTTTCCAATTTCATGTCATTGAATTGCTAATTTTTTTGTCGTAATTAGATGCAATATTTAATTTGCAGTTTTACTTTATTTTGGTTTGAATATTTAGAGAGGTGCAGTAATCCACACATTAACTATAACAACTAAATGTAGAATGACAGATAGATGAAAATTATTACAAACACAGGACTAATGAATAGACTCTATTAACTTCACGGTCAAAACAGGGAATTATTTTTTACATGAATGATATGGTGCACTATCCGTAGTACAATAACTTTTTGTCCATTTTTTTGTAGCAGTTTATTTTCCAGGTCTTTCCATACACACCATAAACTGAAAAGGCACCCATCCTCCATTGTAAACTAAATGATAATTTAAAAAAAAACAACATTTATATTAAATGCGACATGATTTATGAAGCCAATCCTCTAGCCATGTAGAGTTATATAGGGAGAGGCTGAATAGGCTGGAGTTGATTTCTCTGGAGCGTTGGAGGCTGAGGGGTGACTTTATAAAGGTTTATAAAATCATCAGAGGCATGGATACAGTGAATAGACAAGGTTTTTTCCCTGAGATGGGTGGAGTCTCATCTAAACCGTGAGTATAGGTTTAGAGTGAGAGTGGAAAAAGTTGAAAGTACCTAAGGAGTAACTTTTTCATGCTGAGGATGGTGTGTATGGAATGAACTGCCAGAGGAAGCGGTGGAGGCTGGTGCAATTTCAACATTTAAAAGGCATCTGAGTGTGTATAAGAATAGGAAGGGTTTAGAGGGATATGGACCAAGTACTGCCAAATGGGACTAGATTAGTTTAGGATAGCATGGGCATGTGAGACTAAAAGATCTGTTTCCAAGTTGTACATCTCTATGACTCTATGATCAACCCCTTTGCTCTTAATGTACTAGTCAAATCTCTTTGGATTATCTTTAACATTATCTCCCAAGGCTATCTCATTTTCCTTTCTTGCCCTCCTCATTTCCCTCTTTAGAATGTCCCTGCACCTCTTTTACTCTTCGAGATTCACTTGATCTCATTTATCTATATCTAATATATGATTCATTCTTACTCTGAACTAGAGCCTCAATATCTTTATTCCTCCAGTGTTCCCTCTTCTTCCCAGCCTTACCTTCACACTAACAGGAACATCACGCCTCCGAACTCTCGTTATCTCACTTCTGAAAGCTTCACTCTTGCCGGCCGTCCCTTGAGCTGCAAACAGTCTACTCCAATCAACTCTTGAAAGATTTTGTCACATACTATCAAAATTTGCCCTAGTTCAATTAAGAACTTTAACTTATATATAATGCCAATCCTTTCCATAGATATTTTAAACTAATCGAATTATGACCCCGGCCCCAAAAAGCTCCCCCACTAACCATTCAGTCACTTGCCCTGCCTTATATCACAAGAGTAGGTCAGGTTTGCTCCTTCTGTGAGAGTTACATCTGTATATTAATGAAGAAAATTGACTTTAGCACTTACCAAATTCCTCACCATCCAAGCTCTTAAGACCATGTCTGTCCCACTTTATGTTTGGAAGGTTAAACTTTGCGATTATTACAATCCTATTATTCTTACGCATAAATAAGATCTCTCCACATATTTGTTACTCAATTTCACTCTGACTACTGGGGGGACTATTACAATTGCATCAAAGTAATCATGCCCTTCTTATTTCTGAGTTCCATCCACATAGCTTCACTGGACCATCCCTCAGAAATACCTTGTGGTAGAACAGCAGTAATGTATCACCACAAGAAAAATTGACTCCAATCTCCTTCTAGCTCTTCCTACTTCTGCCGTACCTTTGATGGTGAGAGGGGCTTTGAACATAAATTATTCAATTTACTGGTGATGGTTAGTAGCTGAAAATAAAGATACTATGGGGGACTTGGGTGATGGGAAATAAAAGGTTACGTTGTGTGGAAGGAAAATTCTGGATATAAACAAGAATTTTAAAAAACGAACTCCACTCTGTCTGCTATTTCTGCCACCTCCAAACGGACCCCACCACCAAGGATATATTTCCCTCCCCTCCCCTAGCAGCGTTCCGCAAGGACCATTCCCTTCGTGACTCCCTCGTCAGATCCACACCCCCACCAACCCAACCTCCACCCCCGGCACCTTCCCCTGCAACCGCAGGAAATGTAAAACTTGCGCTCACACCTCCACACTCACTTCCCTCCAAGGCCCCAAGGGATCCTTCCATATCCGCCACAAGTTCACCTGTACCTCCACACACATCATCTATTGCATCCGCTGCACCCGATGTGGCCTCCTCTATATTGGTGAGACAGGCCGCTTACTTGCGGAACGCTTCAGAGAACACCTCCGGGCCGCCCGAACCAACCAACCCAATCACCCCGTGGCTCAACACTTTAACTCTCCCTCCCACTCCACCGAGGACATGCAGGTCCTTGGACTCCTCCACCGGCAGAACATAACAACACGACGGCTGGAGGAGGAGAGCCTCATCTTCCGCCTGGGAACCCTCCAACCACAAGGTATGAATTCAGATTTCTCCAGTTTCCTCATTTCCCCTCCCCCCACCTTGTCTCAGTCGGTTCCCTCAACTCAGCACCGCCCTCCTAACCTGCAATCCTCTTCCTGACCTCTCCGCCCCCACCCCACTCCGGCCTATCACCCTCACCTTGACGTCCTTCCACCTATCCCACCTCCATCGCCTCTCCCCCTAGTCCCTCCTCCCTACCTTTTATCTTAGCCTGCTTGGCTACTCTCTCTTATTCCTGATGAAGGGCTTATGCTCGAAACGTCGAATTCTCTATTCCTGAGATGCTGCCTGGCCTGCTGTGCTTTGACCAGCAACACATTTGCAGCTGTGATCTCCAGCATCTGCAGACCTCATTTTTTACTGCCCAGGTCTTGCCTACATCGCTGTACCTCCAGAGTACTTTCCTTTTATTTTGATGAGTTCAAGTTAATCTCACCCGCCGTTTTGTACTTGTCAACCATTTGTTAACGGGTGTTTGCTGTTTCAGAATGTAGGTTGCCTTATTGTGTACGTTCTCAGAGTTCAGTGTTTGGAGTCCTTGTTGTTCCAACCTGTGCCTTGGTCTCTAATGCAAAATTACAGAAAAATATTAACAGCAATTTAAGGTAAAATGTTAGGATATTGGCAAACAGCATAGAGCATCAAGTTTGACAGAGGGGTTGTGGGAAAGGACATGGAAAGCAGCAGGGTTTCCAGAACTTCTGATCTCTGCCTCCTCTGATCGAAATCAACCTGTGATTGATCATTTTTTGAGGATTGTTATTCATTAATATTGGTGTGTCAGATAGATCTCCGTCTCAGGGAGGGGTGACGTGCTTCTTTGTTTTGTGATGACCTCAGGGGAACATACAATAGTAAGGGGGTAAACCCAAAGGGGGTGAAGGAGCAGAGGATCCTCCATGTGTATGTGCACAAATCAGGGAATGGACCATGACACGTGGACAGAAGAGCAAATAAACCCTACTTCATCAATAACACCGCAGAGAACAAACACAAAGCAATTATGTTACACTGAAATCAAACAGTCTCTTGTCTCACCTGGAATATTGCAGCTAGTTTCAGGTGCCACATTTTTGACAAAATGTGAAGTTATGAGATTGGGTGTGTGACTGATTCACAACACTATTCCCGGGATGATACACCTCACCAACTCTGAGAAATTGAGAATGTTCTCCTCTGCTGATAGTTCCCAGACTCTGTGAACTGTTGCTATGATTGGTTCTCAATTCCATCTTGCGTCATATAGATCCCAATGGCTGAATATTCCAGGGACTCATGAGCTCTGACTTGTCTGATCAACATCGACCACTGATTTATTATTTTTGAGGGTTGCTGTTCAGTAATATCCCTGTATCAGATAGATCCCAGTCTCATTCCCTGGGATTTGACAGGTGTGGTGTGTCAAATAGATCCCAGGAATTGTGCTCCATGAGATTTATGTGTGAGAAAATCTCCAGTTCTGAGAATCCGCCCTTGGATTGTGCACGTGTTGTGTCTGACTACCTGACTGAGCGTTGACATTTTTGGCTGATGCATGTTTTGTTGGGCGTTTTAGGTGGCGATTTATGCATTACTAACCCAGGCTGTCCGGACATTGGGAGTACATGTAGTTTAGACGGTGTAGAGTAAACTTTCAAACTCCTTTGCCTGCCTTTTATAGGCTTCTGGTGGAGCAAAGCTCCTAATTTGTATCATTACGTGACCAGAGGCCGTGACCCTTGGTGCATAAGAGGAAATGTTCTCTAATCATTCTGCCTCTGGAGTGTTCCATCAGGCATATCGTGTGAAAGATGTATTTACATTAGTGGGCGGCATGGCAGCGCAACATTAAACTAAATGACTGGATGAAACACAATCAAACAGAACAAGTGAAAGTATTTGGCTGGGAAAGGAGTAGGATGTGGGAAAATGTATGATTACTGACTGGCCTTGAAGAAAGAATGAAGCAAACTCAAGGTTAGTGCATATTCATTCGAGATTTATTAACCATTTCAGAAAGCATTTTTATCCAAAACGTTGATGTAAAAGCTAACAGAAGTGAATATAATGGCTGGTTGCCACATTGAGACGAGAACACATGCGCTGTGAGGTGGGAATTTTCTGTACATCAGTAACAGTCACAAGAAAGGGAATACAAAGGCTCATCAGAAAGGGTAGGCAACCATTCTGAGTAAGGAACAAATAAAAACAAAACAAATGGGCTTCAAACAACAGGGAAGCTACAAATTCTTCCAACCACAACCATCTCAAAGATATCAAAGTAAAAACAAAAATCCATCAATAATTGTCTCAGTTACACACTGATAAACTGAAGTGATCTCACTGTTAGAGTCAGCAACAGGACAGATTGTAGATTGGGAATTCAGAGACCTTGATAAGCAGATCAGGAAAATCAAAGGGGTCCACAATTCATTCACTTAACCTGGAAAAGAGAGAGAAAGCAATGACGCAGATATTTATGATCAGGGACTTTCAGATTTAATGTTTATTCAATGGCACACTTAGAGATTTCACAAAACATATTGGACTGTTTGGCGTGAGAAAGATGTGATTATTCTCACCTTCACCAGAGTGACGGCAGCGCTGTAGAAAATACTCAGGAAGAACAAGGTGATGAACGTGGAAGCAGTTGTCCAGATGTTGCTGTTATCATCGTCATAGTCTTCAATCCAAGTGCGATCTATTGAATCTATGAATATAAAGCCGAGAGAATGCATTTAGATCGTTTATTGATCCAGATCGATCTATGTGCATCCAAGTCATGTAATTAGAGACCATTACATCTTCATAAAGCAGTCAGGTATTTCTCAAGTGTGACTCTTATCTGTATCCATCAGTGCATTATTGACTCTCAGCAAGAAATTACAAATACGAACTGCACATGTTCTTTCTTCATTGTCCATGTCAGAACGTTTTAAATTATTTTTCTTTTAATCTATTATTTAAGGATATTATTATTTGAGGAATGCTTATTACAAATGATTATTTTAATTATATCATTATATTTTAAATTTAGGCTGTGACAGCACTTTAGTTGAAAATTGTGGCCATCACTGAATAAAAGTTCAAATGTGATTCTCACCTTTATGTATTGGTGACCAATTGCTTGGCAAATCGTGAATATAAGTGACATCACAGTCAGGACATTGCTTCACATTTTTGTTTGTAGGATCTGTATATTTAGGAATAAGTTTTTGTACATGTGTCCCTTAATTTATTTGACCTACTGCTTGGTGTGTTTGGTTTCCCTTTAATGTTTGTGTATGTGGTTATGAGAGTCTCTTCCTTCACTCTTGCCCATGTTGGAGTCTGTGCATGAATAAACATATTCCTGTTCCTTTACTGCTGGTGTGCTCATGTGTTTGGGCACCGAAATTTTGGTCTGTTCACATTGTGTAAGCATCATCATGCTAATATGCCATTTTGTTGCTGCCTATGCTTATCTTGTAATGTCTTTGTGAGTGTTCACTTTTCATTAGTGCTATCTAAAATGTGTGCTTATGTGTCTGTTTCAGGTCCTACCTAAACGAGGTTATTTTCATGGTGATGCTTAATAAATGTTAGCATGCAATGTTATGTTTTGATGGATGTTTATATTTATATGACGATGTTTGCTTGTGTGGCAATCTTTCCCAAACCATCTCCTGAGAAGCTTGTTTGTGTTACTGTGTGTGGATGCTTGCTGATGCTTGTGCCCATTCTCCTTATTTAATAAACGCCCCCCTATTTGTTGATCTATGCACTTGTGTGTCTGCATGTGAGACTCTGAATTTGTGTGTACGTGTGACATTGTATACATGCTGATCAATGTGGTTTAAAAATAACTAATTAAGCTGCCTCTGTCATCATATATTTGTGATTCTGAAAATGGGAAAATAATGATATTAATATTTATCTCTGTGCACTTACGTGCCTGTATGAGTTGACATGTGGGAGGACATTTTTCGGAATTTGTATCTGTGTGTTCATGCGTGTATGTCTGTACGCATTGTGCTGTATGAATGTATATGTATTCATGCCCATTTGAGTGTTACCGTGTGTCTATATTTCTCATGGTTATGTGTGAGTACCCCTGTTCATTTGTGCAAATAATTTTCTTTCGGTGTATGTGAGTTTTTGTATGAGCTTAGGTGGGTGTTCAAGTACCACTTGCATGTGTGGCTCTGTGCGAGTATGCGTGTGTGACATCTTATCTATATGCACATTTGAGTGTGCACATAAATATGTGTCTTTAGGTGAGAGCCCATATATGTGTCATTACGTGTGTATTTGCGATCATCTCTCTGTATCTGTTCTTATACCAGACTGCAATTTTTATTATACTATTTTATTGTTCTAATTTTAATGGATTGCCCATAATTAGATTTGACCTTGGTGTTGTAGGAAACATTTCCCATCGTCGTGGAGAGATAAGCGTTTTATGAGCAACTCTTCTGTTGCAGTGATAGAATTGCTGTCTCTGAGAGAAAAGGTGTGAGTTCAAATCCCCACTGCCCCAGAGATAACATTTCTGAATATGTTTATTAGAAAATGTCTACTTGTGTTCTGTATGTGAAACAAAATGATATCAGGTATTCGAATACCAGAATTGATCCCATGTGCTCCAGAAAACTGAGACAAAACTATGGAATTCAAGCCGGGACGATGCAAACACCAGTTTTGGATTATGGGAATCGATGTTAATCATTTGTTAACAGAGCCAAGCGTGTCCAACATGTTTCAAAGGTATTATTTTGCAAGGAAATGTTCAATCTTTGGACAGTAAGCAAGGAGCTGACTGTTCCTGTTAGTAACGGGGTTACATTACAGAGGACATCGACCATGAAAACTCTGCACAGGGAGCAAGAGGACAGACCATTCATCGTTCCCCTCCCCTCTGCTCCACGACAACTTATCTGTCGATTCTCTTTGGTGTGAAAGTGAAGATACATTCTGTCAACTCATGCGCTGGCGCAAGATCCCTGGCAGTTCCCCAGAAACAAAGGTTACATTCAAACTGTTCTGCCCTCTTTACGATTGGTATGTTCCAATCAAATTTAATTTTAAAGTGTCTTAAATTTACATTTCCAATTGGTGCAATGTGGCAGTTGAAAACTGACATGAATTTTGTAAGAATGTCCAATGGGGGGAATCAAGAACACCAAGTTCAAACCTCGTGCTCTACCCTTGACATAAAATGGACAGTGTCAGATTTTGTCACAGAGGGACTAAAGATGGATAAGGGACTTGGTGGAATCCTGCAATGAGTGAGCTTTACTCTGTCTCTGACCCAGGGTGTATCTGAGCAGAGAACATTAACTGCACAAGACCCTTGTCCTAGACCTGTTAATTATCCACTTTAACTACACCGATGTAATGTAAGTCAGAGTGAGAAACAACTAATTCAGTATTTACCTCACAACTGGAGGGAAAAGAAACTTTATTACTTCTGTTGAATTGTTAAATGCAACTTTGAGATTTTTATTGACATGAATTAACAGTGTCCATCAGTGCAAGTGAAATGTTTACGAAACTCGGTTTACCGCTGGATTTATCGACTGTTCTGTTGATGATCTTCAATGGAATCGCTTCATGTCCCGCCACACAGGAGTAAGAAGCACCGCTGGCCCACTCCTCCGCTGTAATGGATAACAGGCTGTAGATGAAGAAGGAAGTGTTGTCACTCTCCGCCATCACCTCGGTGTTCTTGTAGTTACTGGGATTCACCGGCTTGTCATTGTTTGTCCACTTGACGAAGATCTCTCGGGGGGAGAAACCTCTCACTAAACAGGTGAGGGAGAGAAACCTCTGAGCGGAGATTTCTTCTGTTGGTGGCAGGAGGACCGACACTGATGGCTCCAGCGGATTAATCACTGCAGAATATTTGAGACAAATATAAATCAACCAAAAACATCCTGAACCAATATCACAATTACACTAAATATTAAAATATGCCATTTTTAATTTGGGATTTATTCACTTTCCTTTTCTAAAGGAGCAGTATGGTACACATTCTGTTCAGTAAAAAAAGTAAAGTTTAATGTGAAAGTTGCCTCCATGTTTCCAGCCCACAACAAGGGCATTCTGTCCAACTGTCATTGCTGATGGTGACATCACAACCCAGGTTACTTCCCACCTTTTCTGACTTAATCAGAATACAATATCCTTTGGTCCATCTTTTTCTTAATCAGCTACTTAGCTATCCTGCCTTCAGATGCATCATTAATGCTCCCAACGGTGTTTGTTCATTACCAATCAAAGCCTGCCATTGATGTAACTGGATCTGGATTCCACATGGGATGCTTTGTGTTTTAATCTCACCGCTCACCTTTCTCCTTGTGGATGGAGTCTCTCAGTGGAGTCGGTAGATTCTGATGGTACACCACACATTCAAAAGTAACGCCACTCAGCCAGGCTTCAGTAGAAATGTCTAATTTGCTGATCACGCTGTCGGGATTCTGTCCAGGCTGGTCAGCAATCTCGGATTTCAGAGGCTTCTTTTCTTGTTTCCAGGTCACGTTGACTCCAGAAGGAAGATTGGACACAACGCAGGTTAACGTCACCGTCGCCTCCAGTAAGACTTGTTCTACTGGCGGTGGGAGGATTTTAACGGTGTGTGGGTGGCACTCGGTATCTTCTATGAAACAAAAATCAAAGTCAATGAAAAATGCCCCTTTATGATACAAACACCCAATCTTCAGATTACTTCTTCACAGGGTGAAGACACCACCTTCAAAATGGCAACTCCAACCATTGCTGAAACAATGCTTACTATTGTTGATGTATTTTGATTTGTGAAAGCATTTGTGATTACCTATGACATACCCTGTGTCATTATTCCTAAAGAACACTGACTTTGTAACAAGTGACACCTGTGAAAAAAGTAAAATCATCGAAGATACCATTATGTAACCCATGGAATTACCTTTCTTTCAGAATTTGTCTCTCACTTAAGACCATCTATTGATATTTGTGACAAGAGTAATCTGAATAGAATGAGTTCAATTCCTTGTTCATAACCCTTAGGTGCAAGTGTTGCTGGTCACGCTGACTGCCAAATCACATCCCAAATTTCGGACAAATTATAATAAATAATTATTCTCTTTGCAGATTTCTAAAGTGTTACAGGAGCGGTGAATAGCCATGGAAATTCTGTTCATTATATTTAACGTGATCAAAAATACTTTGCGTTATTGGTGTGATGTCATTCTCTAATTTATGTCATTGTTCCTCGTGGGCTGAGTTTGGAGTAGATCTGAAAACAAGGCACTGAGTACAGCATTGGATATCGAGAAGGACACCCATCTCCTTAAGTCTTTCCCTCCATTCAGTTCGTTCATGACTGGTTTGTACTTTCACTTTATTTACCAAGCTGCATTTTTAAAATTTCTTCATAGAGCAGGGGAGAAAAAAAACAAACAAAAGCATCTTAAATTAATCTACAAACGTGATGGAAATGTACACTAATTTTATTGACATCCACTACCCACTGTGTAAACATCACCACCCCAAACCAGGCTAAATCAGCCTGTCTGGAGTTCCTCGTTCATTCATCCCTATTGTAGCATTCTTACCAGAATTTATTCTCCTCCCTCATCCACTACTTACAGAGAGCATCTTAAAGAAGCTCAGTGAGACCACGTTTATCCCAGTTCATCAAATGTGATACCCACTTGGTCTGTGGTCTGATCCCATAAATGTAGTTAAAGAGCTCAGTACCAGATAAAAATCGATGTCGTACAATGTCCAAGGCCAACAGGTCATTCCTGATCAGGGAATGAAGCATTGAACGCATTCTGATTTATTTTCAAGTAAGGTCACTGCATATTTTAACCACATCATTTTGAGACCACAACATCATAAGATAGAGGATCAGAATAAGGCTGTTCGGCCAATCCAGAGTTTAGATCAGAGTGATGCTGGAAAAGCACAGCAGGTCAGGCAGCATCCGACGAGCACGAAAATCGACGTTTCGGGCTAAAGCCGTTCTACTGTCTTCTCCCCACACTAAACAAGAGCCGAACTATCTCTGGCTTGAATATACACAATGGCCTGGTCTCCACAGCCCTCTGCAGCAACAAGTTCCACAGATTCATCACCCTCTGGCTGAAGAAATTCCTCCCCATCTCAGTTCTAAACGGTGCCCCTTTGACCCTGAGACTGTGCCCTTGGGTCCTAGTCTCGCCTACCAGTCAAAACATCTATTCCACGTTCACTCGACCTCAGTCTCTCAGTATTTTTTATGTTTCAATTAGATATCTCTCCAATATCCCCCCTCCACCCCCAAACTTATCCTTGAAGCCACTACCAGGCAAGGATTCAGCACTCTGAATGCCTCTCCCAGCATGGTCAGGCAACAAACTATTTAACAAAGCTCACTGTCTATATATCTATCTTCAACAGAGAGGAAACATGCTTTTCTGACTTGCCAAAATGTTGAATTATGAGCAATGCTAATGTAACACTCAAACTGAAATGAGATACGTGACATGTTGGGAAACGAGAAGCTGTACCTTGCTGTTTACTACGCCTGATAAATTAGTGTGTTTGATTCACATCAGAGTTCAGAGTGATTTGTAGCTCTCTCAGTATGTGTCTCTTACCCTGGAGTGCGGTGATGTTTTTACTTTGAATGTTGTCTTCATGAGTGACCTGGCAGGTATAGACTGCGCTGTTGTACCATTCACCATAAGGGACTATCAGCCGACTCGTCACCGAGAAGTTCCCGTTCGCCTCACACACGGGAGACGTGAAGAAGCCAGAATCCAAGAGTCGGCCATTTTTCAACCAACTCACGGAGATTGACTTCGGATGGAAATCGATGATTGAACAGACAATGGTTGCAAACTTGCTGCTTGCGATTTCTTCACTGGAGCTCACAGTTAGGAGAAGAGTTGGTGGGAGAGGACCTGTACCTTTAGGAAACACATCGCATAAATTATCTGATGAATTTCATAACAAATACAATCAGTTCTCATATATCAAGGTTTCTTGTGGTTAATGGATACGAGAATCATAATTGTGCAGAGTGCTGGAGAAGCTGGGATCCACACAGAAAGATCAGCAGGACAATGTGAAAAGCTAAAATTATAGGGCACAGCAAGGGAGTCAAGGAGGCATAAAAACGATAGGCCGGTAACATCAGAAGGGAGATAGCAATGTTGGATGGTAATCGTTTTAATGACAGAGTCTGATGAACAAGGCAGATGAAATACCGCCATAAATGAGGAAATGATGCGATTGCTATCACGGAGACATATTGAGAGCCGGGCAGGAGTGGCTATTCAATATTCCAGGATTTAGTGCCTTCAGGCGAGACAGGGAAAGATGGAAAAGGATGGAGGCGGGGGTTTGCGGCACAGAATGTTGCTTCTGTCGCAATTCTTACAAGAGTATTTTAGGCTGTAAAGAGAAATGAAATCATGGATACCTCCTCGAACAAAGGCAAATGGACAGTGCTTCAAAACCAAAATACAGCAAACATAACTACTGGGAGAGCACGACAGACCTTACTATAGGTCCAAAAGACCAAGTGCAAAGACATGGGCAAATTTCAGAGAAATGTTAATTAAATAGGGGAATGAGAAAAGAGGTTTTTAACTTCCTCAGCATAGGCTTGGATACTCATTGTGTCAAAAGTTGAGAGGGAGCACAATTCTGAAAATGCCCCCAGGAGAATATTTTAACAAAGTATGTGTTAATACAGAGAATTTTAATCCAGACCTTGCAAGAAAGGGGTGAACCTGGACTTAACTTTTGGAAATGAAGTCGACCCAGTGGGTAAAACATCAATGGTGGTGCACTTTGCAGACAGTGATTGTAAATCAGTTGGATTTCAGATTGTACTGCAAAGGAATGGAAATTGTCCCAAAGTTATGAAAAGGGGAAGGACAATTTTAGTAAGATTAGGTAATGGCTTAACCAGAGTGGATTGGAAGCTGACACTTATTGGTAAATCTGAGTCAGAGCAGTGTGACACATTTAAGAAAGAGATAGGAAAATCACAGGGAGGACATTTCCCAGGAAGCCACTGAATGGGACCAAGAATGTAGCGGGCTCTGGACACCAAAGGGCATGGAGGGTGAGATAAAGAGAAACAAGGGAGGCTTCTGATCTATACTGAAATCTCAAAACAGTGGAAATTAGTATGGAGTACAGAACGTGCAAGGCAAAAGGGATTAGAAGAGCAAAAGGGACCATGAGAAAATAATAGCAGTCAAAATAAAGGAAAATATTTTTCAAACTTACAGGCTCATTCATAATAAAAGAATGATTCGGGAAACAGTAATGCCCATTAAGTGTTATTATTGGAGTGGAGTCGGAGGATTAGGTTGTGGTCAAAATGAATGTGTTGTGTCAGTGTTCACTAGTAAGACGGACAATGTGGGGACAGAAATCATGGAGGGGTGTTGTGATGTACTTTCAGAAATTAGGACACATGACGTGATGTTCTGTGTTGTCTTGCTGAATGAAAAGTGGTTATATTTCCAGGGCAGATGAAAAGTATACCAAGCGGTTGAGCGATGCAAAGGATGAAATAGTTGGGTCGCTGACAATAATTTAGAATTACTGCCTGGCCACAGCAGTTGTGCCAAGTGAGTGTAGATCAGCCAACGTTGCACTGTTACGCAGGACAAAGGAAGGGGTAAATAATGAAAACACAGATCTGTCAAGCTAGTCCCAGTGGTAGGGAAACTATTGAAAAGTGAAATTAGTCTTCATTTGGAAGATAAACCAACAATTTTCAGCATGGTTTTATTGAGAGAAAGTCATGTGTAACAATTTGATAGTAGTTTTCAGAGAGATAACTCGATGTCCAGATGATAGCAATAATCAGAGCCAATGGGATCCGAGTTAATTTGACAGATTGGATCTCAAACTGGCTGAGTGATGGGAGCAGGGGGTAATAGTCATTGGGTGTCTGCGTGACTGGAAATCTATGTCTCCTGGTGTTCTGTAGGGATTGGGGTTGATTTCTTTGTTATTTCTCTTACATACCAATGATTGAGACTCAAATTTAGGAGGATTAACCAGTGAATTCACAGATGAAATGAAAACTGTCATGTTGTTAAGTCATGAGCATTATGGCTTTAGATTGCAGGAGGATATAAAAGGGTTGGTTGTATGTGAAGAGAAGTTGCAAATGGAAATTATTCTGGATAAATGTAAGGTGATGTAATTCGGCAGAAGAATCTGTGAGGTGTGACGTTTTGAATGGTGGAACCCTGGAAAGGCCTGAGGATCTTTGGTGCATGTACCCACCGATCCCCTATAGTACTGTGTCGTCTGGATAAAGAGACTAAAAAGGTGGGAGGATATTTGCTTTTATTAGCCTAGACATTGACAATGAAGAACAGGGAGATAATACTGGAACTTCATAGAACACTGGTTAGGCCATATTGAAGCATTGTGTGCATGTTATCGAAGGAATGTGATTACACTGAAGGCAGTATTGATTAGATTTGCCAGGATCTTGCCTGGGTTGGAGGGTTTTAGTTATGAAACTAGATGAGATAGACAGGGGTTTTCCTTGGAGCAGAGGAGAGTTAGGGAGAAGATTATCATGATGTCTAGAATTATTTTAGGCATAGACTGGGTAAACTGGATGAAACCTTTCCCCTTGATGGAGAGATCAATGCCTCAGGGGCACAGGGTGAAGGTAAGGCCAGGAGGTTCCAAGTGGATCTCAGGGGAAAACAAAATCAAACAGAGGGTGGTGTTAGCCTGGAGCTCAGCACCTATAAGTCATGTAGAAACTGAGCCCCTCATAATAAGTATGAAGTATTGAGATGCATCCTTGCAAGGGCAAGTCACACAAGGCAATGGATCATGTGCTGGCACATGGGACTGGAATAGTTAGGTGGCTGTTATTGATAGGCTAAACTGGATGGATCAAAGGGCCTTTTTCCTGTGCTGTATAAGGTGATTCTGTGAAAATGGTTATAAATAATGCCTTACTCATATTAATCCCAGATGCTCTGTTTATCTCAGTTCCCACAATACGTACCACATGGCATTTCTTTGCTCTTGTGTGAGTGTGACCCGCTGTGTTCAACCTCACAGTAGATTTTGCTGGGGCAATCTACCGCTGACCCGGGCAGGGTTAACTGGCTGCTCAGGGTGTAGGTTCCCTTCTTGTTTCTCACTGATGGGTAAGTCTTCAATCCATCCGTGATTAGCTCCCCACCTTTCTTCCAGGTTACCTTGGTGACGTCAGGGGAATAGTCCATCACCAAACAACCAAAGATTGTCGAATCGGTGTTGTGCTCCTCACAGGAGGAGACCAGGCCATAAAGCGTGGGGGAAGATGGTGTCTCTACAATAGAATGACCAATTGAGCATGTTAGTTTCTGTTAATTTGACCTTATCAGTTACTCAAATGTATCCTCAGCTGTCACCATTTGCCAGTATGCTCCCGCTGAAGTCTACAGCATAACTGGAGTTTATTTTTGTTTCCTACCAGTTGCTGATCATGATCATTGGTTCCCTCTTTAGAAACATGCCCTCGACCTTGGCCATTGCCATATCATTTCGAAAGAAGAACATCCTGATCCCACCCCAGGAACTGTTTGAAAATCTCACCAACTGACACTTTCATTGGATTGCTGTGAAGAGCAGAGAAGTTTCACAAAATACAAACCAAGGAAATGCAGATTCATCGAAATTCTACAGTGTGTGCAAACAGGCCATTTGGACCAACAAGTCCACACCCACCCTCTGAAAAGAAACACATCCAGACCCATTCCCCTACCCTATTATGCTACAGTTAACCCTGACTAATGCACCTAACCTCCCAATCACTGAACACAACATTTGCAATTCCCCCAGCTTGTACATCTTTGGACTGTGGGAGAAAATGCACACAGATATGGGGAGGAAGTGCTAACTCTACACAGACAGTCACCCGAGGCTGGAATGGAACCCGAGTCCCTAGCACTGTGAGGCAGCAGCGCTAACCACAGAACCAGCATGCCGCCCCACTAGGTACCCTGCTGCTGGAAATACCCAACAGCTGGCAGTACCCCCGGAGAGAAATCAGAGTGAATCATAGAACATAGAACAGTACAGGGCAGTACAGGCCCTTTGGCCTCGATGTTGTGCTGCTCTGACATACTAATATGAAGCCCATCCCACCTACACTATTCCATGTACATCCATATGCCTGTCCAATGACAACTTAAATGTACTTAAACTTGGCAAATCTACTACCGTTGCAGGCAAAGCATTCCATACCCTTACTACACAATCAGTAAAGAAACTACCTCTGCCATCTGTCTTATACCTCTCTCCCCTCACTTTAAAGTTGTGTCCCCCCGTGTTTGCCGTCCCCATACTTGGAAATCAGGTCCAGTGAGCCTTCCTCACTTATCACTGCAAGGCAGAATGTTCTCTCTGGGAGGAAGGTCACAGCAGCAGCAGCAGCAGCAGCAGCAGCACAGGCAGGAGCTGAGCACTGGGACGGGGAGGATGGCTGTCACGGCTGAACTCCGGCCAATTGTCTGGAAGTTGAAACGTCTCATTTACAATGATCTGAATTCTGGAGGCCTCTGAAAAATGGAGGACCATTAAGGTTCAGAGACTTTGGAGTGTTACAGCTGAGTATTTACATAAATATGATTTGAGAAATGAACAAGTAATCTTGAACTTTAATAATTATCAAACTGATACGCAGTTCACCACCAAACCTCATCTCTCAGACTAACCACTGCACTTACTCTGCCTAGACCTAAATTTCCACTCACATTGACAAACCCTACCCTGCTATACACCCATTCATGCCCAGAACACACAAGCCCTATCACACAAAACACATCCAAGGCAATCCATATTGGTAGTGTAGCTGAGCAGAGAGATCTCGGTGCCCATGTACATAGATCCCTAAAAGTTGCCAGCCAGTTTGATAGAGTTGTTAAGAAGACATACATTGCGCTGGCTTTCATCGATAGAGGGACTGAGTTTCAGAACCACGAGGTTAGGTTGCAGCTGTACAAAACTCTGGTGTGGCTGCACTTGGAGTATTGTGTACTGTTCTGGTCACCACATCATAGAGAGAATGTGGAAGCTTTGGAAGAGTTCAGAGGAGGTTTCCCAGGTTGTTGTTTGGTATGGCGGGAAGGTTTAATGAGGAAAGGATGAGGGTCTTGAGGCTGTTTTTTTTGAGAGAAGAAGGTTGAGAGGTGACTTAATTGAGACATAAAAGATAAACAGAGGGTGGACAGTGAAAGTTTTTTTCCTTGAATAGTGATGGCTAGCAGGAGAGGACATAGATGACAGATGTCAGAGGTTGTTTCTTTACTCAGAGAGTAGTAGGGCCATGGAACGCACTGCCTGCAACAATAGTACACTCGCCAACTTTAAGGGCATTTAAAAGGTCATTGGATAAACATATGGGTGAAAATGGAATAGTGTAGGATAGATAGGCTTCAGATTGGTTCCACAGGTCAGCGCAACAGCGAGGGCTGAAGGGCCTGTACTGCACTGTAATGTTCTATATTCCAGATGGACATATGATCTCAATTCCTTTCAGTCATTTACACTCCTGCCACCCTGCACCTGGCCCATGGTGAATCTGGCCCTGACTGGACCTGGCACCATCATTTTCACAACCTCTGACAAAAGCCCACTACCCAAGACATGACCTCAGCCCTTGATCACTGACCTCTCATCTTACCCAAGACAACCTGTGCACATTGCATCCTAGCTCCTTTGGCATCTGTGCTTTACAACCTACCATTTTGCCAGACTCCGAGCTTTGCATTTTGACAACACATCCACCTGTCACTTCATTCCAGTGATCTTCCACCCCCGAAACATCCTGGCACTCTGCCCACCTCTACACTAACCAGCCTGGCATCCTGCCCACTTCTCCATAAACCAGCCTGGCAAAGACAGACCTCCTGCATTTCAGCTCAAACTACCCCTCACCTACCAAGCACAATTCAACCAAATTATCCTGTGACCATTACCATTTACCTTGATGCCACCTTTTGCCAGACAGAGTGCACGCAAGCTTACCCAGCAGCCAGCCTACCAGCCTACAGCCCAAACTCTCCCACATGCCCAATCTAGCCCCTCACTTGCTCACCACCTTCCAACTTTAAGCCTCCTCCACCATAAAGTCAGTGAGTCATAAAGTCGTACAGCACAGAAACAGTTCCTTTGGTCCAGCCCATCCATGCTGACCAGAGTTCCCAAATTAAACTCATTCCACTTGCCTGCCTTTGGCCCATATCCATCCAGACCGATCCAGTTCCTGTAGCTGTTCAAATGTCTTCTCAATGTGGGACCGATCTCTGCACTTACCGCTTCCTCTGGCAGTTCATTCCAATGTTTTGGACAGTTACAACATGAAGCCCTAACTCCTGCACTCAGTGCTGTGACCAATGAAGGTACATGTGCCAAACGCTTTCAACACACTAGGTACTTGAGACAACGCTTTCAAGAATCGATGAGTCTTGAATCTATGAATTTCTGTGGTGGAGAATTCCAGAAGAATTCACCATTCTTTTGTCGAACAGGAAACAATCAAGTTCAATGTTATCGAGTCTTCCAATGTTCTGGGAAGACTGGTGAGCAGCAAGATTAATGATGATCCCATGAATGGAATAGCCTTCTAGAGAGGCCGAGATGCCTTCTTCAGCTTCCATTTTGCATGCTGACATGTCCCTTCGGCAGCATGTTCCAAAATTGTGATCCTTGAGGATAAGGACACACATGCATGTAAAGCTTTCCTCCAAATCAGACTTCAACTTGACTCTCAACTATTTTCCTGCCCGTTTCCTCTTCCTCAATCACAGCCATGGGACTCACTTCCTAACAGCGCTGTGAATGTGCTAATACCACACAAACTTCAGCAATTCATATAGACTGATGACAACTGGTTTCTCAAGGCGATATAAAAAGTCTGACACTTCCACACCTGTCTAGAGATTCAAACAACCACTGGAAGAATTGAAAATTATTTGAGGCACTTGTGTGTCTACACAAGATGACATGGTTTCCTTTTTTAAAAATCACACAACACCAGGTTATAGTCCAACAGGTTTAATTGGAAGCAAACTACCTTTCGGAGCGACACTCCACTATCACCTGACAAAGGAGCGTCGCTCCGAAAGCTAGTGTGCTTCCAATCAAACCTGTTGGACTATAACCCGGTGTTGTGTGATTTTTAACTTTGTACACCCCAGTCCAACACCGGCATCTCCAAATCATGGTTTCTTTTTGTGTGATTTGACTGTGTTTTCACTGAATGAACAGAGCTATTTCTTAATCATATAATAGGAATGAAGCTTCCCTCATTTTTAGCAACTGCTGAAAATGTGTTGCTGGAAAAGCGCAGCAGGTCAGGCAGCATCCAAGGAGCCCTTCCTGAAGAAGGGCTCATGCCCGAAATGTCGATTCTCCTGCTCCTTGGATGCTGCCTGACCTGCTGCGCTTTTCCAGCAACACATTTTCAGCTCTGATCTCCAGCATCTGCAGTCCTCACTTTCTCCTCATTTTTAGCAAGGCAATCACACATTATATTTCTTGATTCCAGGGAAGTATAGTGTTAAATTAATGAAATATGATGATTGGGATGTTTCAATTGGAAATTGTCAGAGATTTAAAGCTTACTTTCATGAGCAATTAATTCCAGCCTCATTGTGTCACAGTACTCACAGGAATGTCTTTCAGAAATGGTGTCTCCCTTTGTTATGGGCAGTCGAATCAGTAAATCTGGGATAGTTTTTGCTTGTTAAACAAAGGTGTTAAAGAGTTTTAGCCAAAGGGAGACCTGTGGATTGAGCTCACAGATGCCCCATGATCTAAGTAAGTGGTGGAACAGCTCGAGGGGCTGAGTGCCCTCCTCTTGTTCCTACCTTCCTATCATTGTGTCATTCATTAAGCTAGCACTGGCCGTGAGTACTTTTTATTAAAATATTTCAACAAATGAATTGTTTCACACATGTTTTAAAAAAAAACTTCTGTTGATTATTTGGAACGGAATCATTGACATTCTCTATTTGATTGATCAAAATAACTTCCACCCAATTACAGCAGCCACTGCACTCTGCAGTGTGTTGTTACTTCATAATAGTTTCTTGTGAAACTACAGCTCGAGATCGGGGCACTCAAATTCAATAATATCTCTGAACATTCGCAATTTGTTCAAATGCATCTTTTCTCTGAAGAACGTGTTTAATCGAACAGAACTTTTTTCAATGAAACAACAAACTTTAAATGCTAGAAAACCAAAATAAAGACAGAAACTTCTGAAGAAACTCAGCAGGTCTAGCAGCTCCTGTGGAGAGAAGGCAAGGTTAACCTTTCGCATCCAGAGACCCCCTCTTCACCAAATTGTTTTCATGTTTTTGGCACAAGAGCTCACACCCGTTGAGACAAACAGTGATTCCATTGGCTTGACTCCTGTTGGAAAAAGAATTCTTAGCAGAGGTACTGGATGGTCTGAGATAGCAATGGAAGACCAACTGAAAAGCTATCACCATCTGCTGCAAATGTTGGATTCAGCGGAACCCCCACCGTACTAAGCTATCAAATTCAGCTACAGCACTGGTTTAATATTAAGTAAAACAGCCTCAGCATAATCTCATCAAATATACTTTAACCCCGAATGAATCATTTTCAATGTATATTTGATGAGATTATGCTGAGGCTGTTTTAACCCCAAATGAATCATTTTCAGTTATAAATGATATTGTTAGAACAGCAAGCCAAAAGCTGGGATTTCTTTGAGCACTTACTCCATTAACCCCATCTAGTGATGCCCAAAAGCTTGTGAACAAATATTGATCTGGAAAAAGCTGCTAACCACCAAAATTCTGTTTAATATCTAAGAGACACAAGTCAGGACAGCGACTGAATAGATTTCACTAGCCTCTGTGAGTGGAATTCCAACAAACACCCAAACATCTCAATCTGCTTTCTTGCATTGAAGTAACCTGATAAGAGATGGTGTTACATACCTCTCTAACAGGTTGTAAGTGAACACAGGCCACCTGGCACAGAATCAGGGACCCTACTATAACTTCACAACAGACCTGAACACAATGAGCTCAACACTATCACGGAGAACATAGCCCACCTGTTTGACAGTATATAAACCATGTTAGTTATTAACACCTTCCCACAACCAGGGGTTGTTCCAGAATGTTTGTACAATGAAAGTAACATTTCAACATTTATCCAAGAATACTTTGACAGCAGCTCCAAATTGTTCAAACTCTATGGGAACTACAGAGGAATAAAACTAGGAATTGCATTGCCATCAATTCACTGTCACTCGATTCCAACTTCGAACTCCCTTCCTCTTTCCCCTGTGGTTGTTGCTGCACCAGACGGTCTACTGAGTTTGAAAAAGATTAAAATGTTTTGAAGTGTGATATGACCATTGCCAGTGACATTAACATCTGATAATAGATTTTCAAATAATAAGATGCAAAAAAAAATTCTGATTCTACATTATGCCACGAAACATCTCCTGCATAACTGAGGCACAAAGAAAATATGCAGCATATTTCCCTCTGCCTCGCACAATCAAATATCCCTTGTTGCCAACAACCAATTTCAGAACTCTTGCTCTCTGCCTTTTGTTCCTGAAACGTTTGTTCTGATTGGAACAACTTAGTCAGGGCTCTCAATTCTGAGGCACCTATTGTATTTCTGGCAGATAAAAGTGGTTTTGAAGCACGAGATGAAACTGAACTGTCTGAGATTCAGGTATCTGAACTGGACAATTTACAAATGGTCAGGACCGTTGACAAGTTAGTCAGAGATAGCACTGAAACAAACTGTACAACAGACTTAATCCTAGAGGATACATTGCTCAACTCCTCACGTCAAATATATTCACTGTAAGTGAATATTCATCAGAAGAATTAACCAGTGGATTAATGTGAATGAGAATGTGTTCACAATGAACATAAATAACCACTGAATTAATAAACTTAATAAGTCATTGCATTTAACAAAATTATTGAGGTGGGAAATATCGCCAATTCAAGCACAGATCTGGAAGAAATGGGTTATTCTCTAAATTATTTTTACATATTCTTAAAATGTTCCTTGAACTGTGGAAATTTTGCATGCACTGCATAAACAATACTACATTCCAGTGTGGAAAGCATTTCTGTTGAAGGAATTAGGGCAAGGTTATTTTCTTGTTAACTGCTTTTAATGAACTAAAATGTTTAAAAAGGTGTGAATTGAAAACATGCTTCTGTCTGGAGTTGCCCACTTTAACGGATGTCTAAGTAAATGTGGCACTGCTCCCTCACAGATCCAGGTACCCAGGCTCGGTTCCAGCCTCGGGTGACTGCCTATGTGGAGTTTACACAATCTCCCCTGTGTCTGTGTGGATTTCCTCCCACAATCCAAAGTTGTGCAAGTCAGGTGAACTGGTCATGCTATATTGTCTATAGTGTTAGGTGCATTAGTCAGGGGTAAATATAGGGTAGGGGAATGGGTCTGGGTGGGTTACTCTTCAGAGGGTCGGTGTGGACTTGTTGGGCCAAATGGCCTGATACATACTGCAGGAAATCTAATCTAAATGATTATCACACTGAACTGATGTGAGTAGATTCCTTCTGATCACTACATTGCAATAAATTGGTCAAGTATATTAATTAAAATAAATATGACTCTATTTTCAGTGTCTGAATAAACAATGTGCTCTGTTATCCTCTAGTTCATGTCTTCTGCAAATTTGTGAACTCTGCATTCGCCTGAACACATCGATGAAAAATGAATTCTCTGCGTTTGCAGCAACTACTCCCATGGTTTAAGAGGAGAGTTCCTACAGTATGGAAACAGGCCATTTGGCCCAACAATTCCACACTGACCCTCTGAACAGTAAGTAGCCCAACCAGACCCATTCCCCCTAATTTATATTTGCCCCTGACTAATGCACCCTAACATACACATCCCTGAACACTATGGCTGTGCTCAATTACACAATCACCTGACCTGCACTTCTTTTAGATTGTGGTAGGAAACCAGAGCGCCCGAAGGAAACCCACTCAGACACAGGGAGAATGTACAAACTCCACACAGGCAGTCACCCGAGGGTGGAATCAAATTTGGGACCCTGGTGCTGTGAGGCAGCAATGCCAATCACTGAGCCACCATGCTGCCCTGCGAGTTCATGAGTGGATTACTTTAATTAATTCGAAATTTGGCCTTGGTCACATAACTCACTATAGCAGTTGTTTCCGGAAGAATGACTCTTCAGTTGATATTTTGTTGTAAAATGTAATTATTTATTTAAAATGCACAGATTGGGAACACCTAAAGTACTGTGCAGGTTAAATAATTCAGTTAATGTTTTATTTTTATCCTGCAAATCCATTTTAATCAGGGACATAACAATTAATTAACTCAAGTTATGTGTGAAACTGATCAAAGCAGTGAAACTGATCTGTTCTTCATAGAATTGAGCAGAATTTCCAAACGGTCTTTGCCAATGATATTTTCCAGCCTGAAAAATATGTATGTCGTGTACAGAGGAATTGAAAGGTGTTTCTTGATCAATTATAGCACAGTCATGGCATTTTTGCTCAAGAGCAAGAACTATTAGAACATTAGACTTTTGAAATTCTATTTATATTTCTCTTTGACTTGTAAACTGTTTAAAAACAGACGGTGTGATTGAACTAGATAGTTGAGTTTTGAATTTGGATTGTAAAGCATGGATTAGATTAATCCTTAATTATTTATTTTAAGTAAAAATGGCGCCTGAAGGTATCTGTTTTCCCTTCATTTCTAAAACCTTTGCGATTTGCCTTTCACTTAATAATAGACTCTATGAAATTTTAACTCGCATGCTGATTGCACTGAATGAGGAAAGAGCAGTTCACTGTCACCAACCGTGTTAACATTGCAAAAACAATGTAGAAACCAGAAACAGTTTCCCAAATATAACACATTTAATGTTACCCAAGCACAGTCCCTCCTCAACAGATCAACGATCACCAGATCACAACACGGTGTGTTTGCAGCAGAACTAGCTCTGCAAACATTTTCAACAGAACCAAGAACATGATGTAACCTCACAAAAAAACCAAATTGAAGTCTAACAAAGCTGCTCAAAATCAAGCAATCTAGTGATTAAATTGAATAGAAATAACAGGTCATAACAGCAACCTTGTTGGTGAGGGGACTTAACACTTAAAACTGTAACGTTTCTGGCAATCGTTCAATTTACTTCCAACCTGCACACCCTTCCTGATCATGACAATCTTGTGCAGTGCACAGGAGAGTGGGGTTGAAGGCATATATTGATTAATCACTTCATGGTCAAAGCAAAATTACTGAATGGACAAATATTACCACATTATAATTTTAAGTTAGTTTCAATTATGTAATCTGATCAATTCTGCAGTTTCAGATTTTAGTCCCAAATTTTATTTTGAATGAGGCTACTCAAAACAAAATTCAGTTAGTTTACAATTAGAACTGAGTTTTTTTAAAAAGTCAATGCATTAAAAACTCATTTTTTTTCATTTCTCACACTTCCGGGTTTCTGCCTTAAGTTGTTTTTCAGACCGTTACAAATAGATGTAATGTTTTCAATCAAGCAGAGAAAAATGTGTCATATAAGTTTAACAAATGCAGAAATGATTCATGGAAAACAAAAGAACTTCACAAATATTGGTAATGAAAAGTATTCCAGAGAGTCAATCTCCTCACCAGAAAGAAAACACCAATTCAGAAAGCATGAAAACGCAGATCAATTTCACAAACTGAATAAGAATCCAATCAACTCAATTCAACAGAATCCAGGAAAATAAAATCAGAATCCAATCAACTCAAAACAACAGATTTGAATGAAACATCATCAGAATCCAACCAATTCAATTCAACAGAATCAAATAAAACCATTTCAAAAGCCAATCAACACAATTCAACAGAATCAAGTAAAAACAAAGTCAGAATCTAATCAACAGAATGCAATATAGCACCTCAAGAAACTTTTATGACAGATTCTAACCTGCTTGTCATCAACAAAATTAACAAAATAAATTAGAAAATATAATCATGGTAAGAACACATATTCAGGAAATGAATAATGATATTTTAGCATATTTTAGTCATGTTTGGTAATATCTTGAACATCTTTGAATTCTTAGGGTTTGTTGTTGAATATAAAACTCACAGTCAGGGTGTCACTGGCATTAAATATTATTTATAGCTGACTGATTAAGAGACATTAGGTGTTTCAAGTAACCCAGCCACATAGAATGTCCATCTGATTAAAAAAAAAGAGATACACCGAGCAACTGACTCCATCATCACCATTTTAACCATTTGCTGAGCCTTAACTGAAGTCTATAATCAGTCTGAACAAAACTCAATCCGAACCAAACCAAACTCAGCACAGAATCTGAGCTTCATTTAATTCAGAAATTAGTCACATGAATAGAAAGTTTTTAAAAAGTCACTAAGCAAGTTCAAAGTTCTTACCTGAAGTCACTGTCACCATGGTCCCTTGGCCCCAGTAATCAAGATAGTCACAGTGTTACATTCTCTGGACTGGGTTGCACAATAACTAGCTCTGCATAAAACAATTCAAAAATCTACCATCATTTTAAATTTTCAGAACCACAGGCAAAACAAAGTCACGATAAATCTTCATCACATAATTGCGCTAGTGAATTCTGATCATTCTTGATAAATTTTAATACTGTTTTATACTTCACAGAGTAACACATGAGCTGATTCTCAAAATTCCCAACTGGTGTATCAATAATTACCCAACCCTTTTACAAATTAAATCGTGATACTGGCATAAAACCCCACAGAACTAATGCTGCACTGCAAGTTAAGACGGTTTGTAGAAGTAATCACTGACTAGTTTCAAACAATGGAGGCTGAATAGGTTTTTGTATTGATCATAATTGCAGTGTCACCCCAGTTATATCACTGTGAGACACGTTGTGTCAAATACTATGACAGACTGTAAACTGTAAAATGCAAATAATTTCTTCACTTCCCAGAAAGCAGTGATTCAGACTCCTCTAAAAATGATTTGGTGCATTATTTCAGCTTTTACTATTCATTGTATTTTGAAAGCTTGGAATACTTTTCCAGGTTTGGTCTGCATTTAACTTGACAATCAACACGAAGAAGGTAGAAAATAATTCTACATTTGTACAAACTAGCCCGACTGGATTGTGTTTAAATTGCATCTCACATTATTTCTCGCTCCTGCCACGGTAGAAATCACCAATTTGAGATAAATCCTTGTCAGTGGTTATTGTATGAGGATGTCGCTGTGCACTGCACTGTGACCCACTGTGTCTGTTGCACAGTAATAGATGGCGGTGTCTTCGATCTTCAGGTTAGTCATGTCCAACGAGAAAATGTTGTTTGAAGTGTCTTTGGACGCAGTAAATCGACCCTGAATCGCTGGTGCATAGTAATTGCTGCTGGATGAACTATAGTAGCTAACCAGCCACTCCAGACCCTGGCCGGGAACCTGGCGGACCCAGTACATCCAGTCACTGCTGAGATCGAACCCGCTGGTTTTACAGGTCAGTTTCAGGCTGCCGTCGGGACGGCCAGTCTCTGCCTCTGGCTGGGTCAAAACAATCTCCGACTGGACACCTTTGAAAAAGACAAGAAATAAACCATGAGCATTAATGCAGATGAAATGATGCCTGAGTCTTTTACATTCCTGAGGTAGACTAACATTGAGACAGTAACAAAGACAGACTTGAACAAAAAACACTCACATGATAAGAAAGTCAGTAATAAACTGAGAAAAATTGTCGACACAATCATTCTGATAACTTCTGGGAAGCGGTTCTGTCAAGATCTTTCTAAACAAAGCCGATCCCGGAGTGTTGAATTACGGTCCAGTGCCTAGGATTTATATGGCCATCGGAAAGGGCAGGCTTACAGCTTCCGCCTGTTGGTTTCCTGCTGGAGGCTGAGACTGGATCCTGGTCTCAGCTTGCACAGCCCCAACACACGGGCTCATGTATTTACCAGGTTACGCTTAAACATGGATATATACACATCTTGGGATATTTATTTTGCCGAATAGGTTCTTTGGGAGTGTTTTTTTTAAATGGTGGGAGTAAAATTGAGTAGCTTCAGGTCTGTTTCACATGATAGTTGCAAGTATTTTGTTTTAAAAAAATTCATTCGAAAGTTAGCTCCCTTTATTTCTACATTCATTCACAAGCAGATAAAACTAAAATCAAAGTTCAAACATATTACTAGCTAGTAAAACAATTGAGCTTTTATTTCCCAGGACACTGCCAGTCTCTGTCCCACTACAAAATAACATGTAATTCATACTAAACATTTCAAAATTCAATTTAGGCAACTGAATACAGAGCGTGTCCAAAGTGATTACATTCAGAATATTCAATTAGAAGTTAACTCCCTTTAATTTTACATTCCACCACAAGCAGATAAAGCTAAAAAGAACTTCAATCATATTATTAACCAACAAAATGAGTGACTTTATTTTTGCTGTCACTCAAGGTCTCTCTCACTTTACAAAATAACATCCCATTTCTAATCTGCGTTTCTAAATTCCATTTAGGCAACCTAATATGGAGCAGGTCTAAAGTGATTATGTTCGGAATGTGAGTGGATGTCACTAAACAGCTTGGACCCGGAGATTAGAAGCACCTCCTTACATTGCAGAATGTCTCTCCTTGCATCTTTTTTTTTCAAATTGCTCCGACCCTAAAATGCATAGTAAAGGAAAGCTGTGTGCCTGAGAAACAAAAAGTGAGTTGGCAGTGATACATAACACCGAGGGAAACTTTTGAAAGAGCATCTAATGAACCAGAACAGGACAGTCCATACGTTTTTTTTAAAAAATATCCTCAACATCTAAACCATTGCAGGTAACTGTCTGGGGACATCAGGAGTGTTTGGTTAAATTAGAGAGTATTACAATAATCATTACCACGAATGTAGGTTATAAACAGTACATTTCTCTGCTCACTGATAGCTCTGACAGGGACAGTTAGCTCATAAAAATAAGCAGAAATTCACTGTTACACGACACCAGTGTTGACCATGTATAAAGGGCCCACTCAGTTTTAATGAGATACATGAATCAGAGAATGATGCAACAAGTGATGTGAGTTTGAACCAATTCAAGTTTGTTAATTTACTTTGAGATGATAACAAATGTTACTGCAATGTGGGATTTTGGATCCATTAACTTCATATTCAGGAGCTTTAAAGATACTCAATAAACAGACTGAACTAACCAGAATGTCACTGCATTCAATGTCCTGTTTCTGATAGTCATACAGTGAATGCTGTATTCTGTGACTTTCCTTTTTAAAGAAGAAATGCCAAGTGAAATGTATCCATTGTGAGTAAATGGGAAAATATAGTTTGTTTGGTAGGATTTTACTTTAGTTGATTCATTTTCCCTTTAATCGGCCAGATACAATAGTTGGCAGCAATTAAGCTGACTGCAGAAAAGGTCCTTGAGTTCCCAGGTTCATTTACTGGAAGCAGGTGGAGTTTCTGCAGTGGATCAAAGATATTTTGTCTCACTGTTGACCAGTTGGTGGAAAGCAAACTGCAAATCATAACCACTGCCTCTGCAGGAACACATCTACTCAGCAACAATACTGGAGAAAAGTTTATTTTTCAGTTGTGAAACTTGGAGAAAAAGTCACTCCTCTCATTGAAGGAAATATTCGCAGAGTCTCAGACACAACCTAAACATCAACAATTCATTCGAGGATCACTACAGCACTGTGTAATATTGAGAAAAATTGATAAATAGTCATAGAGTCATGGAGTGAGACAGCATGGAAACAGACACTTCAGTCCAACCAGTCCATGCCAGTCATAATCCCAAACTAAACTAATCCCACCTGTGTGTACTTGGCCCATATCCCTCCAAACATTTGATATTCATTTACTTATCCAAATGTCTTCTATAGGTTTATAAGTATCCACCACCAGATCATCCCACACACAAACCATTCTCTGTGTAAAAAGTTGTCTCTGATATCTTTTTAAAACTTTTTCTCCTCTCATTGTAAAAACATGTTCCCCATTGTTGAAATCCCCCACCATAGGGGAAATACGTCATGTCTGGGTCAAAAATTGAAAACAATCCCAGCTCCAAACATTTACAAAATATCACTATGGATCTTCCTTGAGTCCAGAAATGATTGTCCCCTTTGATCAATGATTTGTAAAATTTATTCGCGTATCTAATGCGATGGACGTTTTCAAATAACTTCTGAAATGCAAGTGGCTCACATCAATCGTATTAAAGTGACATTTCGTGTATTACCCCACACACAAAAAAGACAAGTTTGTTGACATGAGTTGCTCTGAGGAAGTCTACAATGAATTCTTTTATCAAACAAAATCATTTCCAGTGTTGTGAGGGCACGTCTATCTTCTGTGCAATGGTCTGAATTTTAAGTTGTGTCTGACTGCAGATGAAACCGGCTGCTCTGGGTAAAAGTACAGTTTGTGCCTTTCACATTGTTAATGTATATTGCTGACTTTAGTTGAATAAAGGGATGTTGCCCCAGGCATCGTCTGGCACCATTAATTAGACCATTAATTTCCACATCGCTAGCCAGAGGGTCAGGTGGAGTTTATTGATATGTGATATTTTTGAAACGAAAGCTTCGTACATTTCCAGGATGAATCATGTAAATTAGAGCCATTCACCTTTCCACTCATGGCTTTATAAACTTATATGAGGTCACCCCCCGAACTCTCACCCTCCAGTGAAACAAGTTCCAGTCTATCTGGATTTCCAACGGTAACTTTGTTCCCTCACATTCTGCTGTTAAAGATCCTCCTGCCACCCCAGGCCCACAGAGAGTGTCCCTTGATACTAGTTCAAAGAAATGAAAGGAACTTGTCCCACCATATTGTTCAATTTTATTTGGTTTCAAACACCATAAAAAATAAATGTTCATGTCATTGCTGATTTATGGGAGAATTCCGTTTACACAGTATCTGCTGAAATACCTGCAGTACCATCCTGAATCTGGTTCGCAGGTTCACCTGTTGCTCACATTAGCAACCAGACATCAGGGAACAGTGTGTGGGATATAGGTAAAGTAGTGTTACTTCTGCAATTATAATTGCTTATACAAAGTAAATGAACTCACACCAGTGTGTAATTGCTTCAGCCAAGAGCTGAGTCAACAAGAATGGAAACTATGTGGAGGAAATACATAATTGTTTTTGTATTAGCTAAAATTGTACGCAAGAATGAAACGTGACTGCAAAACAATGGTAGATATTACAGATGAATAGATAAGATGCTGTGAGGGGAGGGAGTTAAGCTAGATACGCCTGTACAAAAATTAGGTATAAACATCTGTTTCCCACTTTTACTGAAACACAGGAACAAACCCCAATTAAAAGGGTCATAAGGATCAGTATGGTAGGGGAAGGCACAGATGGAGGGAGTAGATAATGGTGAAGAAAGGATATGCCTAACAATGACCCACAGCGGGATGAGGTCAAACGGCCTTGTGAGGCCAGAAATAAGCATTTTGTCACAGACAAGGCTGGATAAGGCAAGAGATAAACAGGAGTAATGGGCGCTGGTCTTAGGGAAGTGGAAGATGTCAACAGGGGAGGAGCAATGAAATAAAAAAATAGAAACCAAATTACATCAATATTGTGAATGAGTTGAATTCAGTGTGTGGGTCCCTGCCTTGTCAACATGGACATCACACCATCTTGCAAGAGTCAAATAAAGGGCACCACTGATTCAGATTTTGTCTCGGACTGAAATTATTGAAGTGTGTGAGCTTTGTTTCTCACAAGTGAACATCGTCCACACCCAGCCCTCCCCTCTTCCCTTCTGTACTTTTCACTTTGTGAAATCCGTGTTGTTAATAATCAATTAAAAGGAAGATTTTTTAAAACTTTCTTAATTCATGTTGCTGATCTTGGCTGAGTAAAGGTATGTTGCTGTCAGCATTTCTGGGGAACATGTCTGCATTGTTTTCATGTCAGTTTACAATGATATTAAGTCAAGAATTGTCTAAATGTCCTGAGAAACAACATTTAGAAATGGGTGTTCTTTCCCGACCTTTTTCCCCATAAGCCAGGATTTACAGCATGGGAGATCATATCTATGTTGATAATGGATTAGACCCTACACAATGTTCCCGAATGTTTACTTCAAGTGCTATCACCTGCAGGGTTATGGACAACATGCTATAAAGTGGGTGTTGGCTGGAAGGTTCTGTTTTCACGTGATACAGGTGTGATGGGCGAAGTGATCTCTCTCTGTCGTGAAAACTTCATCTTTCCTCAATTCATCTTTCCTACTTTGTCTCGTTCAGCGGCTCTAATTCACATGATTCATACTGGAAATATTCCAAGCCTTCGGTTCAATGATATCAATAAACTCCACCTGACCGTCCGGCTAGCGATGTGGAAATTAATGGTCTAATTAATGGTGCCAGACGATGCCTGGGACAACATCACTTTATTCAACTAAAGTCAGTAATATACATGAACAATGTGAAAGGCACAAACTGTACTTTTACCCAGAGCAGCCAGTTACATCTGCATTCAGATACAAAATTCAGATCATTGCACAGAAGATAGACGAGCCCTCACAACATTGGAAATGATTTTGTTTGATAAAACAGTCCATCCTAGACTTGCTTAGAACAACTCGTGACAACAAAATTGCTTGATTTTTTTTGTGTGGGGTAACACATGAAATGTTACTGTATTCCGACTGATGTGAACCATTTGCACTTCAAGTTATTTGAAAACGTCCTTCACAACAGATATGGGAACAAATTTTAGAAATCATTGATCAAAGGGACATTTTTTTTGGACTCAAGGAAGATCCATAGTGATATTTTGTAAATGTTTGGAGCTGTGATTGCTTCAAATTTTTAACTAGGACATTGGCATACAGTGGACAACATCACAATTTGCTATAACATGAAACTCGCAACCACTGAGAACCATCGCCTGATGGTTCAGAATTTAACAAGGACCTAGCAAGGTTCGTGGAATGGACCGACGAGTGATACATGAAAATTAACAAAGGCATTTCTGAAATGATTAATTTAGCTAGGAAGAATGTAGAGACTTCCATCTCTGTTTGCATTTCAATATACTATAAATTACTTTTCTATTATATCCTAAAATACTCGTGTCTTTGTTCATATTTAATACACTCTATCTTGTTCCGGGGTTAAGATAGTTTCTTTACTTATTTCACTCAAGACTGGATGCTGTAGTTTTGCCTCAGTATTGACCAACCTCGGTTTGGTGCCAGCTTATATCACTTGAGCTGCTTTTTCAGGAAGTGAATCTCTTCACCTGTTCAGTCAAAATAATCTGTTCATGCTTAGATCGAAATAAATCCTATTAATATCATCCCAAATTCAGACTCGGTTATTTTGTATTTATTCATTGGAATTGAACAGGAATATGACCGGCTGTTCTTGGTGGAGTGGGAGGGGGAGTTAAAGTGTTCAGCCATGGGGCTGTGGGGTTGGTTGGTACGGGTGTCCCAGAGATGTTCTCTGAAATGATCCGCAAGTTAGTGTCCTGTCTCCCTGATGCAGAGGAGACCACATCAGGTGGAACAGACACAGTGGATGACATTTGTGGAAGTATAGATAAGTTTTGATGGGATGTGGAAGGATCATTTGGGGCCTTGTCGGAGGTGAGGGGGCAAGTGTGGGTGCAGGTTTTGCACTTCCTGTGGTGACTGGGGAAGGTGACAGGGGTGGGGAGTGGGCTGGTGGGGGGCATGGACCTGACGAGGGAGTCGTGGAGGGAATGGTGTCTCCGGAATGCCGATAGGTGTAGGGAGGGAAATATACCCCGAGTGATGGGGCCTGTTTACAGTGGTGGAAGCAGCAGAGGATGATATGATGTGTGCAAGGTTGGTGCGGTGGAAGGTGAGGACCAGGAGGGCTCCCTGTTGCGATTGGAGGGATGGGGTTCAAGGGCATCATCGACAACGTGGGAGGGGAAATTGCAGTCTTTGATAAAGGATCTGGGATGTTTTATGTTGGAACTGGTCCTCCTGGGAGCAGATGCTGTGGAGTCAGAGGAATTGAGAATAAAGGATGGCATTTGGTTTGGAGGAAGTGGGAGGATTGAAAGGAAATGTAGTTGAGGTTGAGCATGTACTGCTTGGGTTGGCATGTCAGGAAGAAACGGAGGGCTTCGAGGCCTCCATCATGGCGTTTGGATGTGTACAGGGCCTGGACATTCTGTTCATTCTGGGGCTTATCAATAGCTTGCAGTTATTATGGAACTGCAAGGGCAATGGCTGGGAACTCAGAGAAACCAATGGTTCAGTCTTCTGCTTGAAGCAAATTTTGACCAGAACATTTAAACACCACAAAGCTCACTGTAGGAAATGCCAGTGCTGCAACTTTTAATCATATTTGAAACTTGATTAAAAATAGGGATTTTTAGTTATAGTTTCTGAAACAATCAAGAAAAGAATTAACCGTTAGAACAAGCTCTATCAAAGAGAGAGGATTTGCAAAGTTTGAAACCACACAGTGCTGTGGTTTATTTGAATTCAATGTCGGTCAGAGTTAGATACAGCCAAGGTGATCTCTCCATATATTGATGCTGTTAATCGGACACACCAACAGACCTGTCTGTACTAAACTGTATTATTTGTTTAATTGATCAAAATTTAGGAAATAGATCAAACAGAATGTATTCGGCTGGGAAGGTGATGGACACAGAAGATAGAATCAAAAGCTGGGAACATTAAATCTGAAGAGACAGTAACAAGTAGTACACGATCAAAGACATAAAAAGGTGCATGTCAATGTGTTCCAGACATTAGTGAATCGAATGAGCGTGTTAGATAGTCGAGAGACTCGTCCAATGACATCCTGGAATCAGACCGTGAAATAGAGATCGAAAGGTCGATTTGCAAATGTCACTTCAATGTGATCACTTCACACTCTGTGTCCTGATATAGGCCACATTGGCAGGTGTTTCTGACAGATTGTATCCCCTGGGTTTATTTTCTGATCAGAAGTGAGATGTGTGGCTTGCTGCTGGCACATAGAAACAGGAAGTTGCGCGCCAGCTGAGAATGATACATCAGGCGCTACTTTCCGTATTATCAGCACAAACAGTCTTCCTACCTCTGAGGGTGAACACACTGACAGTGTCAAGAACAAACAGACAGTTTGCTGTTGGTCTCAACATTGTATTCAATTCCATTCCCATTTTCCAGAATGAAACAGAAGAGACACAAGATTATTTCAGCGAGAGTAAATTATCTGTCAGAGAGATAAGAAAGAGTTATCACCGGGTGAAAGGAGCGAAATGACAATATGTAGTTTCGCTCATAAACCTATGTTTAAAAGTAGAAAGCTTGAGGGAAGTTAATAAATAAATCTAAGAGACAGCATTCATTAAAAGTTGGAATTGTAAGGTTTAAGCAATAAAATTCAGCAGGGCTTTGGTGGAAGTGATATCATCTCGGAAGTGGTTGATTCTGTTTTCCGGAGCTGAAAATGTGTTGCTGGTTAAAGCGCAGCAGGTCAGGCAGCATCCAAGGAACAGGAGAATCGACGTTTTGGGCATAAGCCCTTCTGAAGGCTGATTCCTGAAGAAGGGCTTATGCCCAAAACGTTGATTCTCCTGCTCCTTTGATGCTGCCTGACCTGCTGCGCTTTTCCAGCAACATATTTTTAAGCTCTGATCTCCAGCATCTGCGGTCCTCACTTTCTCCTAGTTGATTTAAACATGGACAAAGAACTGAATTCCAGAAATGAGGGAAGAGTGACAGCCCTTCACATTAAGGTCACATTCGACAGAGTGTGACATTATGGAGTCCTGGCAAAACTGGATTCAATGGGTATCAGGTGACAACCTCCCTGCTGCCTGCAGTCAGACCTCACACATTGGAAGGTGGCTCTGCTTGTTAGAGGGCAGTCGTCTCAGCCAAAGCAAATCTCTGTTGGAGTTCCTAAAGAAAGTGTCCTTGGCCCAATCATGTTCAGCTGCTTCAGCAATGCCTTTCCCTCCCTCAGAAGGTCAGAAGTGAAATCTGCATTGATCTAGCACTTTTTTTTGGGACTGCTCAGTCCACATTCAAACGCAACAAAATCTGGACAATTTCCAGCCTTGAGCTGACAAGTGGCAAATAGCATTCACACCACAAACCTGCGAGACAATGACCATTGACAATAAGAGACAATCTAACCAAAACCCCTTGACATTCAATAGTGTTACCATCACGGAATCCCTCACCATCGACATCCTGGGTTTTATTGTTCATTAGAAATTGAGCTGGACACTCCATATAAATACAATGGTTTTAAGAGCAGGCCAGAGGCTAGGAATACTGCAGTGAGTAACTCACCCTCCTGACTTGCAAAGCCAATTAACTGCCTAAGAGACAGAAGTCAGGAGGGTAATAGCACAGCTCGCACTTTGACTGGACAGGAGCACCTTCAACTGCACTCAAGAAGCTAGGCATTGTCCAGGGCAAAGCATCCCACTTGATCAGCAGCACATCCACAAGCGTTCATTGCCTCCAAATCTGATGCTTAGTACCTGCCATATGCTGAAAAATGCTTTGCTCGAAAAGCGCAGCAGGTCAGGCAGCATCCAAGGAGCAGGATGATTCGGGCATAAGCCCTTCTTCAGGCATACCTGCCAGATGCACTATCTAAAATACTGCACTGCAGTAACTTAGCCACTTCCTTACACAGTACCTTCCCACTCCCACTTGCATCTCGATGGATAAGAACAGCAGATACATGGGAACAGCACCACTGTAAGCTCCTCTCTAAACTACTCGGCATCCTGACATGGAAATATATCATCGATCTTTCACTGTAACTTGGTCAAAATCTGGAATTCCCTTCCTCAGGTCATTTTGGAAGATGTTATTTCAGAAAGGCAGCTTTCTGCCATCTTCTGAAGGACACCTACCGACAACTAAAAGCAACCACCGTGTTCCATGAGTCAATAAAACAATCATTGAAGCTAATATGACAGTTTGAGAAAGTGGTTAAGGAGGCATTATGAGTATGTAATAAGCAATCAAAAGGTTTGGAGTAAAGTTCCAGAATCAATCTCTACCATAGTAGCTTCAATTAATGAAAGAGTATGAAACGAAACTGCTGAAGTAACGAATGAGAATCACAGACCGACCAAAGGTTTGAAGCATGTTACATGGTTCAGTATTGTCCTTCAGAGGAGGATGTGTGACCTTCCTACCTGGCCTGCCCGACCTGTTCAACAAAAAGGCGATGGTTCCTTTCCTGTGCCGAACCTGACTAAAAAACCCATCAGGAGAAAGTGAGGACTGCAGGTGCTGGAGATCTGAGTTGAGAGTGTAGTGCTGGAAAAGCACAGCAGGTCAGGCAGCATCCAAGGAGCAGGAGAATCAATGTTCCAGGCATAACAATTACATCAGGTATCTTAATGAAGGCCTTATGCTCAAAATGTCGATTCTCCTGCTCCTCAGACGCTGCCTGACCTGCTGTACTTTTCCAGCACTACAGTCTCGACTGAGAAGCCATTTGGTTGTAATAAAGCTTCTTAACAAAGATCAACCATAATTAGCCGAGCAAGATGGCAGGCCTTCAAAAAGGGAGCTGATGGCCACCTTCTTGGGATATGTGACTAACGTTTTCATAATTCAGTGAAGAATTCAACAAATGCTAATTACGGTGAGTCAGGCTCTTCAGATAGAGTCCAGTACAGATTTTAGATTGGTGAGTGGATGCAAAGTCTCCTGTGATGTTGCGGTGAACAGCAAGAGGGTTTCTTGCCAATATTTCACTCCAATATTTGTTCATGATGTAAAGTGTCAGATTTATTGCATTTCTGTGCTTTCTGTACATTGCCAACATTCGGATCACAGTGATGATATCATGGGACCAGTATTCTCGAACTCCAGTTTGATGTTGGATGGCCAGGGTTTGGAATATCATCGTTTGCCCAGGGTGAAATGTGAATTTAAAGAAATCCTGGAATCAGAAAGGAAGGCAAATGGTGACCATGTAACCCGAGTCAATGGAAAAATACAAAAACAGCTGGTTCACGAATGACAAGGCATCTGTCACCTTTACATGGTCTGGCCGACATGAGATTCCAGACCCACTGGGAAGTAATTGACTGTGTTCTGAAGTGGCTTTAGCAAGCTATTCAATGGGCAGTTGGGGATAGGGACTCATTGCTGACCCTTACCATTAAATAATACATGTAACGAAACCTTGTAACAACTATATCAATTAAATGTAATTGTTGCGGCAGTTCCTGTATTTCACGTGAATATTCTAAATTTGCAGAATTTTCAGCACTGAATTGTTAACCTAAATAAAAGTTTTAAATTATTTATCTTTCAGAAATAAATAAAATCTGTTGCAATTCGGCTTCATAAATTTTTATTCACTTCTGCAAATGGTCAACATTCTTAAAATGAACTTGTTTCGATTTGAAACTTACCACCAAATCACTTCATTCACCTGGCTTTGCTGCCATCATCACTTCCTTGAAGCCAATTAAGCATTTATGTAAATAAACACAGAAATAGAATTCTCAGAATAGATTACAGAACCACAAAACCCTAATTTATATTTCCCCACAAGCACATCACACGAATTGTGGAAAAAATGCAAATAACTCAATGGATTCCAATACTAATTGATGTTAGGACTTTTTAATACATAAGTTGTATGATTGTTGAATGACAGAGGTATCAATTGTCATGTTTAGTCAAAAAACTATAATTAAGAGATACATTGGCACAGCTAATATTTCTGTGTCTCTTTTTCTCTCTTCCCCTCCTGCCTGCCCCCTTTTTTCTTTATCTCTGATGCCTTGTTTTGCCTCTCCACAATCGGACAATGTTTTCCTCAATAACATGAAGCCAACACCTCACCAACATTGCCTCTCAGCCAAATTCATCCATTTCTTTCGAGAGATTTGAGTCAGGACAGCAAGATTTTCTCAAAAATCTGTGAGTATTGAGTGATCTGGAAATGCTTGATAGGAATGAGGCTGCAAGACTTTGCTGTGTTAGCATTTTCATTGTATCTCAGCACTGTTATTCTTGTCTGAGGAATGTTTAATGGTTCAGTGTAATGCATATTTAGTCTATAATTAACCTTACACTGCACATCTCATGGAAGGTTTAATATTGTAGAGGTCGATTTATTCTGTATCGACTCTGGGAGGATTTTTTTTTAGGGAACCCTGGATGCGGCTTCACTCTGTGTCTAAACCAAAATATATTTGACATGATTGCATTGGACAACACAATATAGAGGGAGATTTACCCAGCACATTACATGAGCTGTACAATCACGGAAAACATTTGATGTAGTCGTGTAATGGGGCTTGAACTCCTACCCACTGTCTTTCTGATTTTGAAATGCTTGATCCCAGAATAAAAAGGGAACAATACTATGCATCGAAACTTTGTTATACAAGTAGATTATCATCTACAGGCACAGACATACACACACACATAAGCAAATCATCTCTGAACAACCCTTGCAGTGTTTAATGGATGAGTACTGAGAGAGCTTTAATATGCAATGTGTGTGTATTCCATGCAACACATGCCGACAGTGTGCTTGATATGGTAGTTTAAATGTAGTTTTGATCTGTCTTTAACCTTTTCTGTGACAGCTATGGTTGTGTTTGACAAATATTCAACAGAACTGGAGGACTATAAATGTAGTCACTGCATTAGAGGCAGAATGCAATGCCATCAAACAGTGAGAAAGATGATCCCTGTCTTTTTTCATGATGAGGAGGGATTGAAGCAGCTGGGCTTCAAACATGAAATGGAGGGTAATTTCGATGAGACCTATATAATTCTGAAAAGACTAACTTCGAGCAAAAGTCAATGAGAGGGAACCAGAAGCAGTCTGTTCAGCCAATGGGGTTTGAGCTTCCAAACAATGACATCATAGCTGAGCTGATAATCCTCACCTCCACTTTTCAGCGTTTAACTGTAAGCATTGATTCAATTCCCAAATCAAAACCTGCTCATTTCAGCCTTCAAAATACTGACTGACCCAGCCTCGACAGTGTTCTATGGAAACAAATTCCACAGATTCACTACATTCTGGGAGACAAACTTCTGTTCTGCCTGACATTTGTGACCTCTAATTCAGAGATTTTACTCACTGGTCCGAACCTCTCCCACAAGGGAAACAACATTTCTGCATTTACACCATCAAGTTTCCTGAAAATAATAGATGTTTCAGAATGTCACCACTGAATCTTCTATGTTCTAATGAGTATAGGCCCAAACGACTCAGTCTCTACTCTCAAGACAGACCCTCCATCCTCAGGATCAGTCGGCTAAACCTCGTGTGGATTGTCTCACAGTCCAGTGTACCTTTTCTTTGTGATAAGAGTCCCAAGAACAGTCCACAGTATTCCAGCTGTGGTAAAAATACAGCTTCTTTTCAGTTTAAACAAACATTATAGTCATACAGATATCAGGCACAGAAACAGACCCTTCGGTCCAACTGCACTGACCAGATATCCCAACCTGACTGAGTACCATTTGCCAGACATTTGGCCTATCTTTCTCTAAATGTTACCTGTTCATACACCCATCCAGGTGCCTTTTAAATGCAGTAATTGAACCCACCTCCACCACTACCACTGGCAGCTGTTTCCATACATACACGTGAAAAGGTTACCCCTCAGGTTCTTTTCAAACGTTTCTCCTCTCACCTTAATCTGCTGTCCTCTAGTTTTGGACTCTCCCACTCGAGGAAAAAGGCCTTGGCTATTCACCATATCAATGCCCTGCATGGTTTTATAGGTCTTGTTCAGGCCACTCCTCAGCCTCCTTTCCTCTCACTTTAGGGAAAAGAAAAGCCCCAGTCTATTCAGCTTCACCTTATACCTTAAACACTCCAATTCCAGCATCATTCTTGGAAATCTTTTCTACATCCCCTCAAGTTTCACAAAATCCTTCATCGAAATGGTCAGCCAGATTTGTCTGTAATAATTCTAAACGTGGCCTCACAAATGTCCTGTACAACTGAGACATGGCATCGCGACTCCTACACTTAATGTTATGACCAATGAAGGAAAGCGTGCCAAACACCTTCTTCCCCACCCTGTCTACCTGCAACTCCACTTTCAAGGAATGATGCATCTGCACCCTTTGGTTTCTTTGCTCAGCAACACTCCCCAAGGGCCAGCCATTAATTGTATAAGTCTTGCCCTGGTTTGCCTTACAAAAATGCAGCACCTCACATTTATTTAATAAAGCTTGGGTTCATGAAAGGCAGGTCATGTTTAACTGATTAATTGGAATTCTTTGAGGTCATAATGAGCGTGGTAGACCATGGGGAACTGGTGAACGTGGTGTATCTGGATTTCCAAAAGGCATTCAGCAAGGTGCTGCACAAAAGGCTGCTGCATAAGATAAAGATGCACAGTGTTACGGGCAATGCATTAGCATGGACAGAAAACTGGTTAACTAACAGAATGCAAAACGTGGGGATAAATGGGTGTTTTTCTGGTTGGCAATCAGTGGCGAGTGGTGTGTCTCAGGGATGAGTGTTGGCACTGCAATTGTTTACAATTCAGGTAGATTGCTTCGAGTTAGAGATCCAAGTGTAGTGTGTTGTAGTTCGCAGAAGGCACTTAAATGAGTGATAGAGCAAAGTGTGCAGGAGGATATAGATAGGTTAAGTGAGTGGGCAAGAGTCTGGCAGATGGAGTACAATGTTAGTAAACGTGAGGTCATCCATTTTGGTAGGCATAATAACAAACAGAATGCTGCTGTGCAGGGGGACTTGGGTGTTCTTGTGCATGAAACACAAAAGTATGGTTTGCAGGTACAGTAGCTAATTAGGAAGACAAATGGAATAATGTCCTTCATTGGCTGTGGATAGAGTTTAAAATTAGGACTTTCTGTTGCAGCTGTATAGGGCGCTGGTGTGACCATGCCTGAAGTATTCTGTACACTTTTCATCACCTTACATGAGATGACACTGGGGTGGGGCTTGCTGAGGAGGTTGATTACGTTGATTCTGGAAATGAGGGGGTTGGCTTGTGAGGAGAGATTGAGCAGACTGGGAGTATACTCATTGGAATTCAGAAGAATGTGGGAGGGGGGTTGTAAAATTATAAATGGGATAGATAAGACAGAAGCAGGGATGCTATTTCCACTGGTGGGTGAAATTAGAATGACGGGGCATAACATTAAAATAAGGGAAACAGATTTAGGACTGAGTTGAGGATCAACATCTTCACCCAAAGGGTTGTGAAGCTGTGGAATCCCCTGCCTAGTGAAGCAGCTGAGGCCAACTTGTTGAATGTTTTAAAGTTGAAAATAGATTTTTTTAACAGTAAAGGAATGAAGGGTTATAGTGAGCGGGTGGGTAAGTGGAATCTTAGTCCATTGAAAGATGATCCATGATGTTATTGAAAGGCAGAGCAGACTCATGGGGTCAGATGGCCTGCTCCTGATCGTATTTCTAATGTTTGGATGTTATGTTCTAACAGGCCTCCCATCCAAAACGTAATGCTCTCTGACTACTAAGTAAAAACTGAAAGAACTGTGGATGCTGTGTATCAGAAACAAAAACGGAAACTGCTGGAAATGTTCAGAAGGTCTGGCAGCATCTCTGGTGTGAAAGGCTCACCAGTTTATGGTTCCCTGGCTTTTCCATACAACTTTCTTCAATATTGCTGCCTCATTAGTCACTCTCCAGTCTTCTGGCATCTCATCTATGATTATCAATGATACAAATATCTCAGCAAGGGGTCCACGAATCTCTTCCCTAGCTTCCCACAAAGTTCTGAGAAAACCTAACCAGGTCTCCAGGATTTATTTCCATTTTGCTACTGTAAGACCTCCAACACCTCCTCTTCTGTAAGATGAACTCATTTTAAGATCACATTATTTGTTTCCCAAGTTCCTTAGCTTCTATGCTCCTGTCTACTGTAAATATTGATACAAAATATTTGCTTAGTGTCTCAGCCATCTCCTGTGGTTCCATGTATGGAAAGCCATGTTGATCTTTAAGGGCTGTATTCTCTCCTTAGTTATTCTTTTAAACTTAAAATAATTTTAGAATCTTTTCAGATCTCCTTAATTCTATTTGCCAAAGCAATTTCATGCCCCCTTTTTTCCCTCATGATTTCCTGGTTAAGGATACTCTGACTGCCCCTATCCCCTTCTCAGGATTCACTCAATCCCAGCTGTCTATATCTGATGAATGCCCCCTTCGTTTTCTGGCCAGGAGTTGCAATTTCCCTCATCATTGAGCTTGTCCCATGCCTTGCCCTTCACACAAACAGAAACACACCATCACTGAACTCTCATTGTCTCATTCTTAAAGGCCTCCCACTTGTCAGTCATCCCTTTACCTGAGAAAAATCTCCCTCAACCAACTTCTCAAAGTCTTCTACCATTGAAACTGGCCACACTCCAATTTGAAACTTTCATTTTTAAATCAATTCTGTCCTTTCTCATCATTATTATTAAACCAATAGAATTATGATCACTTTCCCTGAAGTGTGCCCCTACAGACACCTCAGTCACTTGTCCTGCCTTGATTCTCAACAGAAGGTCAAGTATTGCGAACTGTCCAGTAGGTGCATCCACATATCGAATAACAACGTTTTCTTGTACACACTTAACCAATTTCTCCACATTCCAAGATCTTAACATTCCCCCAAATTCTGTTTGGAAAGTTAAAATTCCCTACCATTATCCTCTTTTCTTACAGATAGCATAATCGCTTGTAAATTTCCCACTGACTATTATTTTACAATCCCAGCAAGGTCATCACCTCTTTCTTATTTTTAAGTTTCATCCATATAACTTCACTGGGCAGTCTCCAAGAAATATCCTCTCTACATCCAGCTGTAATGTTCTTTCTAACCAAAAACACCACTCCATCTCCTCTCTTGCTCCTCTGTCTATACATTCTATAACATCTGTATCCTGGAACATTAAGTTGCCAGTCCTGTTCATCCCTGACCCACATTTCTGTCATGGGAATGTTATCCTTGTCCCACATTCCCATCTATGCCCTATGTTCATCTGTCTCACATGTCAGATCTCTTGCATCGAAGTAAATGCAGTTTAGCAGTCTTACCTTGCTCTTGCCAAACTGTTGTCTGCCTTGACCCCTAGAATTGCTCATCACATCTCACCTCAAAAATTTCTCTTTTCTCACTATCTTGTTGGTTCCCACTATCCCCCTTACTAATTTAAAACCTTCAGCATACTGCTAGCAAATTTCCCCACAAGAATATCGGTCCCCTTCCAATTCAGGTCCCTCTTATATAGGTCATTTCTATTCCTGAAGAGATCCCAATGATTGAAAAATGGGAATCCTAACCCCTGCAGCAGCTCCTCAGCTACACATTCGCTGCTGTATCTGACTGTTCCTAATCTCAATATTCCATTAGTTTTTAAACAAACCCCAACATGACATTTGCCATCTTTATTGACAGTTGAAATTAAAAGCTAACTTTTTGTTGTTCGGAGATGCAGACTTCCTGTAGATTTCTGAATTCAATCTCTATCTTGCCTGTTAAAATGCACAAGTTCACTGTTTATGTCTGTTTGCATTTATTTAATCCACATGACATTAATGTGCAAAGCTCCTTGTTCACTCTCGTCCTATCTGTATCGATCCACAAACTTCTTTTTGTGTCATACTCACCACTTGTCTCCGCTCCAATTTTTGTGTCATTCGCAAACTTGCCTACAATATATTCACTTTCCTCATCTAAGTCATCAAAATACTTTGTAAATTTTTTTTCTCCCCCAGAACAGATTTATGTGGTACTCCACAGATTGACATCCTGTAAAATAAAACACTTCATCAAACTTTTCTGATTGGAATTTCAAAAATCCTCTCTCCACGTTAATACAGTCCCTCCAAACCAAGGCTCCTTTCTTATTCAGTAATCTTATGCAAGGGTGCTGTCAAACACCTTCAGAAAATCAAAACATGTTACAATCACGGTTTCCTCCATTTTCTCCAAGAATTCCAATACATTTATCAGGCAAGATTTCCATTTTGTAAAGCCATTCTCAGTTTTCTGCTGTAACATTCTTTTTTAAAGACTCCACCATTTTTTTCAATAAATGATGTTAAACTAAGTAGCCTCAGTCAACCTTTTGTATGCCTTAACTTTTTATGAGTGAAGGTGTTGGTTGAAGGATCTACGATCAGCCGTCACTTCCACCTGCTGGAGAAGTACTGTCATCTACTGTGAAAAACTCAACAAAATGTATCTATGTTCATTTACTGAGAAAGCAATTCCACAAATGTTCTAGCTCATCACCTTCTGCTGGCGGTCCCAGATTTTATGAAGCAATTCATTGAAAGTCGACAAGGCTAATTAGCATCAAACCAAGATCAATAATTAAGCAGAAATATCTCAATTCCTGGTCATGTATTTTTGTTCATCTCTTTTTAGGACATTAGCTTTGACAATGTGGAGACTGTATGGGTGGAGCTGTGAAATACCAAAGGACAAAAAACATTAGTGGGTGTTATACACAGACCCCCAGACTGCAGTGGTCATATCGGAATAGTATTAAACAGGAAATTAGCCAAGCATGTGATATGGAGACATCTGTGATCATGGGTGATTTTAATCTGCATCTAGATTGGACAAATCAAATTAGCCACAATGTCTTAGAGGAAAAATTCCTGGAGTAGATGCGGGATGGTTTCCTTAACCAATATGTGGATGAACCAACTAGAGAGCAGGCCATCTTAGACTGGGTACTGTGTAATGAGAAGGGAATCATTGCCAATCTAGCTGCGTGAGACTCCTTGGGGATGAGTGACCATGACATGATATAACTTTTTTATCAAGATGGAGAGTGAGCCAGCTGATTTGGAGACTAGAGTGCTGAATTTTAATAAAGGAAACTATGAAGATATATAAGGCATGAGTTGGTGTTGATAGATGAGTGAAAGTTGCTTAAAGGTGTGACAGTAGATAGGCATTGGCAAATATTCAAGGAAATCATGGGGGATCTGCAACAACTATTTATTCCTGTCTGGTACAAAAGCAAAATGGGTAACAGGGCCAATCCATGGCTTATAAAGGAAATTAGATAGCATCCAATTGAAGGAAATAGCATAGAAATGGGCCAAGAAAAGTAATAGGTCAGATTTTTGAGAGCAGTTTTGAATTCAGCAAAGAAGGACCAAGGGATTGATTAAGATGGGGAAAACAGTCCAAAAGAAAGTAAGCTTGCAGGGAGCATGAAGACTGATGCTACAAGGTTCTACAGTGCATGAAGAGAAAGAGATTGATGAAGACAAATGGTAGGTCCCTCCAGATGGAAATTGGGGAAATGTATAACAAAGGACAACGAAACAGCTGAGCAATTGTATCCATCCTTTAGTTCTGTCTTCACAAAAACCGACAGTTATACAGGAGGTGGGTGAGGCTGCAGTTGGAGCATGTGCTCTGTTTTAGTCACCTTGCTCGAGGAAGGATGTTATTAAACTGGAAAGGTGCAGAAGAAATTTCTAAGGATGTTGCTCGCACTCAGTGTTATAAGGAGAGGCTGAACAAGCTAGAACTTCTTTTCTTGGCAGTCTAGGAGACTGAGAGGGGATCTTATAGAACTGTACAAAATGATGAAAGGCATACACTCAGTCTTTTTTGTCTTGAAGAAGTTTTCCTCCTCTGTCTACAAGATCTTTCCACTCTGCAGGCTCCCTGCCTCTATTCCTAATGAAGGGTTTTTGCCCGACACGTCGATTTTCCTGCTCCTTGGATGCTGCCTGTGTTTTTCCAGCTCCACTCTCAGCTAGACTCTGGTTTCCAGCATCTGCAGTCATTGTTTTCAATTAATTGATTTATATCAGACAGACAGAGATTGGCGTCAGTGTCTGTGGGGCTGGTTTATATCAGACAGGCAGAGATTGGCGTCAGTGTCTGTGGGGCTGGTTTATATCAGACAGGCAGAGATTGGCGTCAGTGTCTGTGGGACTGGTTTATATCAGACAGGCAGAGCTGAAAAATGTGTTGCTGGAAAAGCGGGGCAGGTCAGGCAGCATCCAAAGAGCAGGAGAATCGACGTTTCGGGCATGAGCCCTTCTTCAGGAATGAGGAAAGTGTGTCCAGCAGGCTAAGATAAAAGGTAGGGAGGAGGGACTTGGGGGAGGGGTGTTGGAAATGCGATAGGTGGAAGGAGGTCAAGGTGATGGTGACAGGCTGGAGTGGGGGTGGGGGTGGAGAGGTCAGCAAGAAGATTGCAGGTTAGGAAGGCGGTGTTGAGTTCAAGGGATTTGACTGAGACAAGGTGGGGGCAGGGGAAATGAGGAAGCTGGAGAAATCTAGTTTCATCCCTTGTGGTTGGAGGGTTACTAGGCAGAAGATGAGGCGCTCTTCCTCCAGCCGTCGTGTTGCTATGGTCTGGCGATGGAGGAGTCCAAGGACCTGCATGTCCTTGGTGGAGTGGGAGGGGGAGTTGAAGTGTTGAACCACGGGGTGGTTGGGTTGCTTAGTCCGGGTGTCCCAGAGGTGTTCCCTGAAATGTTCCGCAAGTAGGCAGCCTGTCTCCCCATCATTGGGGGAAGAGCGCCTCATCTTCCGCCTCGGAACCCTCCAACCACAAGGGATGAACCTAGATTTCTCCAGCTTCCTCATTTCCTCCACCTTGTCTCAGTCAAATCCCTTGAACTCAGCACCGCCTTCCTAACCTGCAATCTTCTTCCTGACCTCTCCGCCCCCACTCCCACTCCGGCCTATCACCCTCACCTTGACCTCCTTCCACCCATCGCATTTCCAACGCGCCTCCCCCAAGTCCCTCCTTCCTGCCTTTTATCTTAGCCTGCTGGACACACTTTCCTCATTCCTGAAGAAGGGCTCATGCCCGAAACGTCGATTCTCCTGCTCTTTGGATGCTGCCTGACCTGCTGCGCTTTTCCAGCAACACATTTTCAGCTCTGATCTCCACCATCTGCAGTCCTCACTTTCACCTATCAGACAGGCAGAGATTGGCGTCAGTGTCTGTGGGGCTGGTTTATATCAGACTGGGGGAGATTGGTGTTAGTGACTGTGGGGCTGGTTTATATCAGACTGGGGGAGATTGGTGTCAGTGTCTGTGGGGCTAGTTTATATCAGACTGGGGGAGATTGGTATCAGTGACTGTGGGGCTAGTTTATATCAGACTGGGGGAGATTGGTGTCAGTGACTGTGGGGCTGGTTTATATCAGACTGGGGGAGATTGGTGTCAGTGACTGTGGGGATGGTTTATATCAGACTGGGGGAGATTGGTGTTAGTGTCTGTGGGGCTGGTTTATATCAGACTGGGGGAGATTGGTGTCAGTGTCTGTGTGGCTGGTTTATATCAGACAGAGGGAGATTGGTGTTAGTGACTGTGGGACTGGTTTATATCAGACTGGGGGAGATTGGTGTTAGTGACCGTGGGGCTGGTTTATATCAGACTGGGGGAGATTGGTGTTAGTGACTGTGGGGCTGGTTTATATCAGACTGGGGGAGATTGGTGTTAGTGACTGTGGGGCTGGTTTATATCAGACTGGGGGAGATTGGTGTCAGTGACTGTGGGGCTGGTTTATATCAGACTGGGGGAGATTGGTGTTAGTGACTGTGGGGCTGGTTTATATCAGACAGAGGGAGATTGGTGTTAGTGACTGTGGGGCTGGTTTATATCAGACTGGGGGAGATTGGTGTTCGTGACTGTGGGGCTGGTTTATATCAGACTGGGGGAGATTGGTGTCAGTGTCTGTGGGGCTGGTTTATATCAGACTGGGGGAGATTGGTGTTAGTGACGGTGGGGCTGGTTTATATCAAACTGGGGGAGATTGGTGTTAGTGACGGTGGGGCTGGTTTATATCAAACTGGGGGAGATTGGTGTTAGTGTCTGTGGGGCTAGTTTATATCAGACTGGGGGAGATTGGTGTCGGTGACTGTGGGGCTGGTTTATATCAGACTGGGCGAGATTGGTGTCAGTGACTGTGGGGCTGGTTTATATCAGACTGGGGGAGATTGGTGTTAGTGACTGTGGGGCTGGTTTATATCAGACTGGGGGAGATTGGTGTTAGTGTCTGTGGGGCTGGTTTATATCAGACTGGGGGAGATTGGTGTTAGTGACTGTGGGGCTGGTTTATATCAGACTGGAGGAGATTGGTGTTAGTGTCTGTGGGGCTGGTTTATATCAGACTGGGGGAGATTGGTGTTAGTGACGGTGGGGCTGGTTTATATCAGACTGGGGGAGATTGGTGTTAGTGTCTGTGGGGCTAGTTTATATCAGACTGGGGGAGATTGGTGTTAGTGTCTGTGGGGCTGGTTTATATCAGACTGGGGGAGATTGGTATTAGTGACTGTGGGGCTGGTTTATATCAGACTGGGGGAGATTGGTATTAGTGACTGTGGGGCTGGTTTATATCAGACTTGGGGAGATTGGTATTAGTGACTGTGGGGCTGGTTTATATCAGACTGGGGGAGATTGGTGTTAGTGACTGTGGGGATGGTTTATATCAGACTGGGGGAGATTGGTGTTAGTGTCTGTGGGGCTGGTTTATATCAGACTGGGGGAGATTGGTGTTAGTGACTGTGGGACTGGTTTATATCAGACTGGGGGAGATTGGTATTAGTGACTGTGGGGCTGGTTTATATCAAACTGGGGGAGATTGGTGTTAGTGACTGTGGGGCTGTTTTATATCAGACTGGGGGAGATTGGTGTCAGTGTCTGTGGGGCTGGTTTATATCAGACTGGGGGAGATTGGTTTTAGTGACTGTGACGCTGGTTTATATCAGACTGGGGGAGATTGGTGTTAGTGACTGTGGGGCTGGTTTATATCAGACTGGGGGAGATTGGTGTTAGTGACTGTGGGGCTGGTTTATATCAGACTGGAGGAGATTGGTGTTAATGTCTGTGGGGCTGGTTTATATCAGACTGGTGGAGATTGGTGTTAGTGACTGTGGGGCTGGTTTATATCAGACAGGGGGAGATTGGTGTTAGTGTCTGTGGGGCTGGTTTATATCAGACTGGGGGAGATTGGTGTTAGTGTCTGTGGGGCTGGTTTATATCAGACTGAAGGAAAATGTTGTCACTGTCTGTGGGACAGGGTGAAATCAGACATGGGGAGATTTGTGTCTGTGGGGTGGTTGATATTCGACAGGGGGTGATTGGTGTCAGTGATCGAGGGGCTGGTTTATATCTGACAGGAGGAGTTTGGTGAGGACGTTATAAAGCCAGAAGAGGATCACTTCATGCTTTAATTCTCTTTCAAGGCATACTGGGCACTCAAGGGTTAAACATTCCACTGTGAAACAGATTCACTACAGTATCAATTACAGAATAGACAGAACATCTCAGTAGGATAACTGAATCTTCGAGAAGGAATCCATTGCAGCCACACATGTGGATTCCTCTGCAGCCTCAGGCAACGGTATTTGTCCTCCCCAGCCCAGACTGATAGCCTTGGCCGCAACCCTGTTAAACTGCCTCCTGCTCCCATTATCTTGCTTCCTCTCCATATTAGCATAGGGATGTGAATTCCCCATTGAAAACAGGCAAAACCCTTCAGTTTTAATCTCTTCCCATTGATACATGATCATGAAGAATACGATAATCAGTCGTTATTGCAGGCCATCGACATTCACCGGACCTTGTAAAATTATAATTGCCCATCTTAAACAATGTAACGACAGTCAACCATGTGGATTATAGACCTTTTGTATCACCACAAGTAGACACACAACTACTTTCAGGGACATGGAGAATCCCGCGCTGCACTCCGATAATAAAGCATCTGCTGTTGTACTGAAACTTGTGTCGTCTGGATTTGTGGAACAAAATATAGATTAACAGCCTCACAACTCTATGTTTGACTTTTCATTTTCAATCAGGAAGTGTCTGCTTCGCCTTCCCATATCTAACAAACCATCAGATTTCATCTCTGCAGCCTCAGATCCTCTCTGTAACCACAAATAAACACTGAGTGATGAAGATATTTAGCAGGTGCAGAAGCATCTGCAGAGAGTGAGAACAGAGTTCAAACCCAGGTCTGACCGTGTGTCAGAATAAAGCTCAATCTTGTGGCACTGCCACATTGACAATTGTTAGTGCCAACACCTCAATCAAAGTCTCTTCATTGTCCTGTTGTTTATCGAATGGCAGTGGTCTACAGTGCAGAACAAGTCCCTTCAGCCCATTGATTCTGTGCCAGTCATAAACAACCATCAAACTATGGTAACCTCATTTCTCAGCCCTCGGCCCATCACCTTGTATAAGGTAAAAACAAGGACTGCAGATGCTGGAAACCAGAGTCTAGATTAGAGTGGGGCTGGAAAAGCCCAGCAAGTCAGGCAGCATCCAAGGAGCAGGAAAATTGACGTTTCGGGCAAACAGGACAGACTACAGATTCAAAAACACCAGCAACGGTTCTCCTTCAAGACCCATCACCTTGTGTGTCTTGGCATTGCAAGTGCACATCTGAATACTTCTTCAATGATTTGAGAGCTTCTGTCTGTAATGCCCTTCCGGCAGTGAATTCAGTTTCTCACCACCCTCTGGGTGAAAGCCTTTTTCCTTCATTACACAGACCATGAGTATAGGAGTTAGGACATCATGTGGAGGTTGTACAGGCCTGTTCTAGAATACTGTGTCCAATTCTGGTCTCCCTGTTATAGGAGGGGTATTGTTAAACTGTTCAGAAAATATTTACAAGGATGTTGCCAGGACTGGAGGGTTTGACTTAGATGGAAAGGAGCTTGAAGGTTGAGGGGTGACCTTACAGAGGTTTATAGTATAATAAGGAGCATATATAAGGTGAATGTCAGATGTCTTTTCCCTCGGGTGATAGACTTCAGGGTTTGTAGATGAAGAGGAAGTGATTAGAGAGATATGGAACAAGTACAGGTAAATGGGACTAGGGTAAATTAGGATATCTGGTCCGCATGGACGGGTTGGGCCGAAGGATCTGTTTCTGTGCTGTACGCCTCTATTACTCAATAGAGAGATGTATAAAATAATGAGGGGTGTTCATAAGATTGATAGTGAGGAAAAATTCCCCTTGGACTAGGGAGCTTATTCCCCCCCAGACTTCAGCACTAGGGGACATACTTTTAAAGTGAGAGGGGAAAGATTTAAAAGGGAAATGAGGTTCAACTTGTTCTACACAGAGAGTGGTTCATGAGGAATTAATGGATGCGGGTTCAGTTCCAATGTTTAAAAGGTATTTGGACAAACAGGAAAGTATTGAAGGGATATGGGCCAGGAGCAGGTGGTGGGACTAGTTTTGTTTGGGATTATGGTTAGCATGGACTTTGGGGGGAAACAAAAGGTCTGTTTCCATGCTGTATGACTTTATCACTGACATTCCCCTTAAATCTCCTGCCCCTCACCTTAAATATCTGCACTGCCTTCCAGTCTTTACAACATTTGTCTGAATTGGTTCCTCCATCAAGGGGAATATTTCCTTACTGTCTACCCAATCAACACCTCCCATTATTGTGTACATCTCAGTGATGCCATAGAGTCAAACAGATGTACAACACAGAAACAGATCCTTCAGCCCAACTCGTCCATGCCAACCAGATATCCAAAATTAACCTCGTCCCATTTACCAGCACTTGGCCCTCTAATCCCTTCCAGTTCAAATTAAAACTCACCCAACACCAGGTTATAATCCAACAGGTTTATTTGGAACCACTAGCTTTCCGAACACTGCTCCTTCATCAGGTGGTTGTGGAGTTTTCTTCTACCCCTCCCGATGCCTTTTATCTGTTACTAGCCTTGTACTGGCCTGCACTTCCTCTTGCATACATGCACTGCCTGTTGCATGAAAAACTTGCCCCTTAGAACCCTTGTAAGTCTTTCCCCTCTCACCCTAAACCTATGCCCTCTAGTTCTGGACTCCCCCACCCCAGGGAAAAGACCTTGTCTATTTACCCTATCCATGCATCCATGATTTTATAAACCTCTTGAAGGTCACTCCTCAGCCTTCGACACTCCAGGGAAGACAGTTCCAGCCTATCCAGCCTTTCCTGGAGTTCAAACCCTCCAACCCTGGCAACATCCTTGTAAATCTTTTCTGAACCCTTTCAAATTTCACAATATCCTTTCTATAGGAGTCAGAGCAGAATTGCACACAATACTCCAAAGGTAGCCTAACCAATGTCCTGTACAGCCACAACATGACCTCCAAACTCCTTTACTCAATGCTCTGACTAATAAGGGAAAGCATATCAAATGCCTTCGTCACTATCCTATCTACCTGTGACTCCCCTCGCAATCTCTCTGGTCGAAGGAAAACGACCCAATCTTTCCAGTCGCTCTTCATAACTGAAACTCTCCAGCTCAGAAAACATCTTTCCAAGTCTTGAGTACTAACATATCCCTCCTTAAATGTGGATTCTAGAAATGCAGACAACAAGCTAGCTGTCCCCTAGCCAATGTTTTCGACAGTTCTAACCAAACTTCCCAGCTCAACCTCTGTGCTTAACAAGGAAAGGCGAGTTTATCACCTGCCCTGGTGTTTAAGTGACTGGTGGACATGCACAACAAGGTCCCTCTGATCTTCAGTGCTTCCCAGGGCCCTATAGTTCATCACGTATTCCCTTACCGTGATTGTCCTCTTATGATCTAAGCCCATCTTCCTCACTGTTTGCCACAACACTAGTTTTCGTATCATCCGTGAAATCACTGATCAATCAACTCACTGAATGGCACCAATCAACTAGGGCGGCACGGTGGCACAGTAGTTAGCACTGCTGCCTCACAGCGCCAGAGACCTGGGTTCAATTCCTGCCTCAGGCGACTCTCTCTGTAGAGTTTGCACATTCTCCAGGTGCTCCGGTTTCCGCCCACAATCCAAAAATGTGCAGGTTAGGTGAATTGGCGATGCTAAATTGCCCATAGTGTTAGGTGAAGGGGTAAATGTTGGAGTATGGGTCTGAGTGGTATACGCTTCGGGGAATCGGTGTGGACTTTAGATTCTCTACAATGTGGAAACAGGCTCTTCGGCCCAACAAGTCCACACCACCCCTCCAAAGAGAAACCCACCCAAACTCCTACCCTATATTTACCCCTGACTAACACAACGGGCAATTTAGCATGGCCAATTCACCTAACCTGCACATCTTTGGATTGTGGGAGGAAACCGGAGACCCGGAGGGGACCCACGTAGACACAGGGAGAATGTGCAAACTCCACACAGACAGGTGGGAATCAAACCCAGGACCCTGGTGCTGTGAGGCAGCAGTGCTAACCACTGAGCCACCGTGCTGCCCTACTTGTTGGGCTGAAGGGCCTGTTTCCATACTGTAAGTAATCTAATCTAATCTAATCCTCCAACTTTCAAGAGAAAGTTATTTCTATCAACCTAGAAACTGCGAGGACCCAATACTGGCCTCTGCAAGATCCCACTGGGCACAAACTTCCAGTTACAGAAGCACATCTCAACCATCACACTCTGCTTCCCAGCACTCAGCCCGTTGTGGATCCAATTTTCCAAATTTCCTTGCAGTCCATGGGCTCTTGTCTTTGCCATCAGTGTCCCAGGCAGCACCTTATCAAAAGCCCCACTGAATTCCAAGTAGCCTCCACCAAATGCATTGCTGTCACCTACACATCTGGTCACCTCTTTGATAAATTCCATCAGGTTGGTCAGATATGACCTTCCTTTAATAAACCCACACCTACTGTTCTTGATTAACCCCTGCCTGCTCCAAGTGCAGATTCATTCTGTCCCGAAGTATTCATTCCAACAGTTTCCCCACCGTCAGACTGATTGGCCTGTAGTTTCCTGGTTTCTCCCTCCTTCCTTCTTGAAGACCTTGTCACATTTGTTGTTTTTAATTGAGGTCTGCAGCCAAGTGTTAGGTCTCTTGTACAGCTTGGGGAAGGTAGAAAGGGACAGTGGTAGTGTCTTTACCTCTGAGCTAGGAGATTCAGTTTCGAGTCCCACCTGGTCCAGAGGAGTACCGTACCATCACTGAACAGGTTGGTTGAGAAACTATCTCCAAGGTGTTTTCCCCTCTCCTGAAATGACTGAGTTAATCCTGAATAGACATTCCAACAACACCTCTGCACCTGAATGGCACTGTCTCTTCTCAATCTAATTTTTCTTCCTTCTATCCGAACCTCTTTTGGGAGCTTTACAGCATTCACTTTACCCCGGGGAAGTGAGTTCTGCAGCTTTTAAACACTTTTACATTTGTGTCTTTGCCAGTTTTTTGAAAATCAAGGACCAATCAACCTGAAACAGCAGCAGGAATTTATCTTACATAGAACATAGAACATAGAAGGATACAGCGCAGTACAGGCCCTTCGGCCCTCGATGTTGCGCCGACCGAGTCCTACCTAACCTATACTAGCCCAATAACTTCCAATATCTTCTTGGACACACACACACACACACACACACACACACACACACACACACACGGACTGGACCCTGATCTCGGATGATGACCTCTGCAGGGAGACAGACATCAACTGCAAATAACTTCTTGGATCTTCCTGTCCATCGACAGCATTGGTCTGTTTGGGTGCCTGCTGTTCTAAACCTTGTCCAAGCAACAAATGATGATAGATTCATAACAGTTTTCCTCCAATCCATGTTTAAGGCATGTGTTTGTGTTATTTTTCACTGACTATTGATTTAATCTTCTAAAATGGGGAGTGGCTTCCATCCCAGATGACCACACCAGCGTGCCTTGGGGACCCTGAGGAAATTATTAGGGAAGTGTATCTGTACCATTCCACCTTCTGCACCCTGTACCGCCAGATACTGCTCCCTCAGTATCTCAGAAAGCACCTCCTCAGTATGTTTATCCCCAAAGCACCTCGACAGAACCTTCATGCCCTCAACACCTCAGAAAACAAACCTGTTACCCCCTTGGACCGTGTTCATCCCCAAACCTGTTCTCACTGTGGTGACCCACAGCCACCCACAAGATTGGAGCCCAGGGCCCAGAACATTATTTGGGTCTCTGCATTGATTATATAATGTGGAAGTAGGCCATTCGGCCTATCAGGTTCACACTGACCCTCGGCAGAGCATCCCATCCCCCCACTCTATCCCTGGATCCCTTCATTCCCTCTGGCTAATCCACCAAGCCTGCACATCTTTGGACAGTGGGAGGGAACTGAAGCACCCGGAGGCTGACACGGGGAGAATGTGCAAACTCCACACAGACAGTCGCCCGAGGCTGGAATCGAACCCGGGTGGGGTGAGGCAACAGAGCTAACCACAGAGCCCCTGTGACAATCCCACTATCTCCGCCCCATTGATGGCCGTTTGATATCTATACCCAGGGAGTATCTAACCTGTCTAGCGTTTATTTAAGAAAGATTAGGGAAAAGGACAATGCCTCCACAAGCTCAAGATGCTAAAAAATATTTATATTAATTTCAAACAGAGACTTTATTCACAAACAAAATTACGTACAAACATAGTAACTAAAGTTCAGTTCTGTACAGTCTTTACAACAAGTCTTTATGATGACATATAAACTTCTCTTGGCTGAGTAACTGAAATGTTAGATCTGAGCTGTTCCTTCTTAATTAACATCATAAAGTTACATTGATAAGGATCTTTGTGAAGTGCCGTAAATCTTTATCTGTTCCCCCATTCACCCCCACCCTACAAATACAATGCCTTACAAATGCTTGAACCTGAGCTGAAAATGTGTCGCTGGAAAAGTGCAGCAGGTCAGGCAGCATCCAAGGAGCAGGAGAGTTGACAGAAATGTTGATTCTCCTGCTCCTTGGATGCTGCCTGACCTGCTGCGCTTTTCCAGCAATACATTGTCAGCTCTGATCTCCAGCATCTGCAGTCCTCATTTTCTCCTAAAAGCCTTAAACCTGTTTGTCAACTTTCAACAGAAGCAACCTCAGGGCATGAACACAGACTGAGTTGCTCAGTGACACATGTTTGATTGGGTCAGATCAAATTCTCAAGCAAACACCCGCACAGATTGCTGGGGAAATTCAGCAGATCAGACAGCAACGGTGAAGAGAGAGAGGAACAATTCGCATTTCAAGTGACCCTTCCTCAAAACAGTCTGTTCTGAAGGAACATTTCCGCAGAAATTATTGGATTGAAAGGTGAACTCTCTCTCTCTCTCTCCCTTCACAGATGCTGCCGGACATGCTTAGCTTCTTCAGCAATCTCTGTATTGATGGTTCAGGTTTCCAGCGCATCCGTACAAGTTGAGTTTAGTGTTGAATTCCCAAGCTTGCTCTATTATAGGGATTGAATTCCTCTGCTACAAAGGGGGGTCTCAGTTACCTCAGCTAACTGGTTCGTGATGCCAACATTGTTGGCTCAATTTCTATCATGGAGGAGAAAGTGAGTACTGCAGATGCTGGAGATCAGAGCTGAAAATGTGTTGCTGGAAAAGCGCAGGTCAGGCAGCATCCAAGGAACAGGAGATTCGATGTTTCGGGCATAAGCCCTTCTTCAGGAATCCCTTGTAGAGGGAGGAAGAGAGCTTCTTCAAGGAAGGCATCCTTGCAAGAGGATTCGCAGAAGGTTAAAATCTTCGAGGAGAAAGTGAGGTCTGCAGATGCTGGAGATGAGAGCTGAAAATGTGTTGCTGGAAAAGCGCAGCAGGTCAGGCAGCATCCAAGGAACAGGAGATTCGACGTTTCGGGCATAAGACCTTCTTCAGGAATCTGATTCCTGAAGAATGGCTTATGCCCGAAACGTCAAATCTCCTGTTCCTTGGATGCTGCCTGACCTGCTGCGCTTTTCCAGCAACACATTTTCAGCTCAATTTCTATCATGTCTGAAATTACCATGAAGGCCGCAACTTCTCAACCTCGCCCCTCACCTGAGGCATGTGACCCACCAGTCCTCTCTCTCTGACAAGACAGCAGCTCCCGGGTCCTCCTGGTCTATAATAACTTCCTAACTTTAAAAAGGCACTCCAGTAAGAGAGCTCTTTACATGGTTCAGGTCAAAATCTTGGAGTTCCCTCCCTAACATCAACGTGGGACACCAAGGGCTATAGCAGGAGAATACAGCTCACCCCCACCTTCCAGGCAACTGGATGGTGTGGTAATCTCATGCAAGTGAAATTTGCAAGTAACTTTTATTACAAGGTGACGGTGGATGGTCACTAAGACTGTTTCTTTCCCTCTGTTTAAATCAGCGTAACAGGGAACCAAAGGATGGGGTGAAAATGACAGTGATAGCGCTTCGTAGGTTGGTGTTTGTTTGAGATTGCATCGTCGCTATGAATGTTTGAACACTTATTCAAGGGCATGCAGTTAGCTGCCAGAGGATATGGTGGGGGCTGGTACAATTGCGACATTTAAAAGGCATCAGGATGAATATGTGAATAGGAAGGGTTTAGAGGGATATCAGCCAAGTGCTAGCAAATGGAACTAAATTAAGTTGGATATCTGGTTGGCATGAATAAGTTGGGCCGAAGGGTCTGTTTCCATGCTGTGCATCTCTCTGAATAGATTGTTGCAAAGTTTCAGACAAGGCTTGGATTGTGTGTCTCTCTCATGCTTTCTCAGAATCTGCAAATGCAATGTCTCCATATTTCCACAAAACATTAAGAAAGAGAAAAAAACGGTCAGTACTGAGGGAGTGCCACACCGTTGGAGGGTCAGTGATACGTTAGTATTGTACTGTCAGAGGATCTGTACTGAAGAAAAGCTGCACTGTCGGATTGTCAATACTGAAGGATTCCTGTACTGTCAGAGGGTCAGTTAGGATGGAGTGCTGCCCTGTCAGAGGGTCAATACTGAGGGAGTGCTGCACTGTCAGAGGGTCAGTACTGAGGGAGTGCTGCACTGTCAGAAGATCAATACTGAGGGAGTGTTGCACTGTCGGAGCGTCAGTACTGAGGGAGTGCTGCACTGTCAGAGGGTCAGTACTGAAGGATTCCTGTACTGTCAGAGGGTCAGTACTGAGTGTGTGCTTCACTGTTAGAGGGTCAGTACCGAGGGAGTGCTGCACTGTTAGAGGGTCAGTACCGAGGGAGTGCTGCACTGTTAGAGGGTCAGTACTGAGGGAGTGTTGCACTGTCGGAGCGTCAGTACTGAGGGAGTGCTGCACTGTCAGAGGGTCAGTACTGAGGGAGTGTTGCACTGTCGGAGCGTCAGTACTGAGGGAGTGCTGCACTGTCAGAGGGTCAGTACTGAGGGAGTGCTGCACTGTCGGAGGGTCAGTACTGAGGGCGTTCTACACTGTCAGAATGTCAGTACTGAGGGAGTGCTGCACTGTCAGAGGGTCAGTACTGAGTGTGTGCTTCACTGTTAGAGGGTCAGTACCGAGGGAGTGCTGCACTGTTAGAGGGTCAGTACCGAGGGAGTGCTGTACTGCCAGGGAGTCAGTGCTTAGGCAGTGCTGCACTGTGAAAGGGTCAGCAATGAGGGAGTGTTGCACTGTCATTATGCAGTGAGCACTCCACTGTCAGAGGGTCATTACTGAGGGAGTGCCACTCTGTGGAGAGTGAGTACTAAGTTAATATTGCACAGTCGGAGGATCAGTATTGAGGCAAACCTGCACTGTCAGAGGATCAGTACTGGGGCGCGCAACACTGCTGGACCGTCAGTACTGAGGGAGTGCTGCACTGTCAAAGGGTCAGAACAAAATGAGCACTGCACTGTTGCAAGGTCATTACTGTGGGAGCACAACACTATCAGAGCATAAGTACTGAGGGAGCACTACATTGTCAGAGGAACAGTATTGAGGGATTGCCATCCTGTTAGAGGTGCTGTAGTGAGGGAGTGCAATACTGTCAAAGGGTCAATACAGAGGGAGTGCAATACTGTCAAAGGGTCAGTGCTGAGGAGGCGCTGCACTGTCAGAGGGTCAGTACTGAGTGAGTGCTGCACTGTCAGAGGGTCAGTACTGAGTGAGTGCTGCACTGTTAGAGGGTCAGTACAGTGGATCCGTTGGAATGTCAGAGGGTCAGAATGGATGGAATACTGCACTGTCAGAGTTTCATTACAGCACAGTGCCGTACTGTCAGAGTGTCACTACTGGAGGAGTGCTGCTCTGACAGAGGGGCAGTACTGAGAGAGTGTCACACTGTCAGAGGAACAGTACTGAGAGAGTGTCACACTGTCAGAGGGTCAGTACTGAGGGAATGCTGCATTGAAATGGGTGCAGGACCGAGGGATTGCCGCACTGTCAGAGTGGCAGTACTGAGGGAGTTCTAAACTGTCAGAGGATTAGTACTGAGTGTGTGCTGCAACGTCAGAGGGTCAGTACTGAGGGAGTGCTGCACTGTTGGAAGGTCAGTCCTGAGGAAGTGCTGCGCTGTGGGAGGACCAGTACAGATGGAGTGCAGCACTATGGAAGGTCAGTACTGAGTTAATATTGAACAGTCAGAGGGTCAGTACTGAGGGAGTAGCACACTGTCAGGGAGTGAGTCATGAGGGAGTGCCACACTGTTGGAGGGTCAGTACTGAGGAAGTGCTGTGCTGTGGGAGGACCAGTACAGAGGGAGTGCAGCACTATGGAAGGTCAGTACTGAGTTAATATTGAACAGTCAGAGGGTCAGTATTGAGGGAGTAGCACACTGTCAGGGAGTGAGTCATGAGGGAGTGCCACACTGTTGGAGGGTCAGTACTGTGGGTGCATCGGAATGTCGGAGGGTCAGAATGGAGGGAATACCATACTGTCAGAGTTTCATGACAGTGTAGTGCCGCACTGTCAGAGAGTCACGACTGGGGGAGTGCTGCACTGTCAGAGGGTCAGTACTGAGAGAGTGTCACACTGTCAGAGGGTCATTACAGAGGGAGTGCTGCACTGTCAGAGGGTCAGCACTGAGAGTGTCACACTATCAGAGGGTCATTACAGAGGGAGTGCTGCACTGTCAGAGGGTCAGTACTGAGGGAATGTTGCACTGTCAGAGGGTCAGTACTGAGGGAGTGCTGCACTGTTGAAGGGTCAGTACTGAGGGAGTGCTGCACTGTCGAAAGGTCAGTACTGAGTGCGTTCTGCACTGTCAGAATGTCAGCACTAAGGGAATGCCGCACTGTCGGAAGGTCAGCACCGAGGGAGGTCCACATTGTCTGAGGGTCTTCACTGAATGAGTACTGCAATATCAGTGGGTCAGTACTCAGGGAAAGCTGCACTGTCAAAGGTTCTTTAATGGAAGAGTGCTGCACTATCAGCGGGTTAATACCAAGGGAGTGCTGCAATGTCAGAGGGTCAGTACTGACGGAGTGCTGCAACATGAGAGGGTCAGTACTGAGGGAGCACTCCACTGTCAGAGGGTCTGTACTGAGGGAGCACTATACTGTGAGAGAGTCAGTACCGAGCGAATGCTGCACTGTCAGAGAGTCAGTACTGAGGGAGTGCTGCACTGTCAGAGGGTCAGTACTGAGGGAGTGCTGCACTGTCAGGGGGTCAGTACTGAGGGAGTGATGCACTGTCTGAGTGTCTGTCCCATGGAAAGGCCACACTGTCAGAGGTCAGTAATGAGGGAGGACCACACTGTCAGGGGGTCATTACTGAGTGAGTGCTGTGCTGTCAGAGGGTCAGTACTGAGGGAGTGCTGCACTGTCAGGGGGTCATTACTGAGTGAGTGCTGTACTGTCAGAGGTTCAGTACTGAGTGAGTGCTGCACTGTCAGAGGGTCAGTACTGAGTGAGTGCTGTACTGTCAGAGGGTCAGTACTGAGGGAATGCACACTGTCAGAGGGTCAGTACTGAGAGAGTGCTGTACTGTCAGAGGGTCAGCACTGAGGGAGTGCTGTACTGTCAGAGGGTCAGTACTGAGGGAGTGCTGTACTGTCAGAGAGTTAGTAATGAGGGAGTATCACAATGTCACAGGGTCAGTACAGGGGGAGTGCCACACTGTCGGAGGGTCTCTACTGATGGAGCACTGTACTGTCAGAAGATCAGTACTGAGGGTGCACTATATTGCCAACGGGTCGGCACCAAGTGAGCGCTGCAACGTGACAGGGTCAGTATTGAGAGCATGCTGCGCTGTCAGAGGGTCTGGACTGAGGGATCGCTATAGTGTCAGAGGGTCTGGACTGAGGGAGCGCTGCACTGTCTGAGTGTCAGTCCCAGGGGAAGGCCACACTGTCAGAGCGTCAGTAATGTTGGAGTACCGCGCAGTCGGTAAGTCGGTAATGAGGGAGTACCACATTGTCAGTGGATCAGTCCTGAGGGTGTGCTACACTGAGAGAGGGTCAGTACAAAACGAGCACTGCACTTTTGGAGGGCCATTACTCAGGGAGAACAACACTGTTGGAGAGTCAGTGCTGAAGGAGTGCTGCACTGTCAGAGAGTCAGCACTGAGAGAGTGCTGCACTGTCAGAGGGTCAGTACTGAGGGAGTGCTGCACTGTCAGAGGGTCAGTACTGACGGTGTGCTGCATTGCCCAAGGGAGAGTACTGATGAAACTCCTCACTGTTGGAGGTTCAGAACTGAAGGAGTGCTGCACTATCAGAGGCTCCGTACTGTGGGAGTGTTAAACTGTCAGAGGGTCAGTCCTGAGGCAGCACCACACTGTCAGTGGGTAAGTGCTGAGGGAGTGTCGCACTGTCGGAGGGTCTGTTCTGCGGGAGCACCACACTGTGAGAGGGTCAGTACTGAGGGTGTGCTGCATTGCCAGAGGGTTCAGTACTGAGGGAAACCTCACTGTCAGAGGGTCTTTACTCGAAGATTGTTGCACTGCCACATGGTAAGTACCGAGGGAGTACTGCAATGTCAAACAGTCAGTACTGAGGGAGTGCTGCAACGTGAGAGCGTTTTTTAGATTAGATTAGACTTACAGTGTGGAAACAGGCCCTTCGGCCCAACAAGTCCACACCGACCCGCCGAAGCGCAACCCACCCATACACCCCTTTTACCCCTTACCTAACACTATGGGCAATTTAGCTTGGCCAATTCACCTGACCCGCACATCTTTGTGACTGTGGGAGGAAACCGGAGCACCCGGAGGAAACCCACGCAGACACGGGGAGAACGTGCAAACTCCACACAGTCAGTCGCCTGAGTCGGGAATTGAACCCGGGTCTGCAGGCGCTGTGAGGCAGCAGTGCTAACCACTGTGCCACCGTGCCGCCCCTAATACTGAGGGAATGCTGCGCTGTTAGATGGTCAGTGCTGAGGGACCACTCCAATGTCAGAGATTTTGTACTGAGGGAGCGGTTTACTCTCAGAGGGTCAGTACTGAGGCAGTGCTGCACTGTTGAAGGGTCAGTACTATGGAAGTGCTGACTCTTGGAGGGTTAATCGTGTGGGAGTGGGATACTGTCAGAGGGTCAGTATTGAGAGTGTGGCACACTATTGGAGAGTCAATACTCAGGGAGCACCACGCAATCAAAGGGTCAGTACGGAGACAGTGCCTCACTGTTGGAGTGTCAGTACTGAGAGAGTCCCTCACTGTCAGAGGGTCAGTATGGGGCAGTGCCGCATTGTCACTGACTTTCCAAAATGTGGCACACCCTCAGTCCTGATCCTCTGACAGATCACCATGCACTCAGTGCTGAGGGAGTGCCACACTTTTGGAAAGACAGTATTGAGGGAGTGGTGCACAGCCAGAGGGTCAGTACAAAGGATGTGCCAAACTATCGGAGGTGAGTACTAAGGGAGCACTGCACTGTCAAAGGGTGAGAAGTGAGGCAATGCACACTGTCAGTGGGTCAGTACTGAGGGAGCACCACATTGCCAGAGGATCAGTATTGAGGGAATGTTACACTGTCAGAGGTCAGTATTGAGGGAGTGCTGCACTGTCAGAGGGTCAGCACAGAGGGAGTGCTGCACTGTCAGAGGGCCGTACAGAGGGGCTGCTTCATTGTCGGAGAGTCGCACAGAGGAAATGCTGCACTGTCGGAGGGTCATACGGAGGTTTGTACTGAGGGAGTGTCACACTGTCAGAGATTAAGTCCTCAATGAATGCTACCTTCTCAGAGGGTCAGTACTGAGGGTGCATTGCACCATCAGAGGGTCAGTACTGAGGGACCGCTACACTGCCAGAGTGATAGTACTGAGGGAGTACTGTACTTTCAAAGGTTCAGTACTGAGGGAGTGCTGCACTGTCAGAGGTGTAGGACAGAGGGAGCTGCCGCACTGTCAGTGTCAGTACAGATGGAATGCCGCACTGTTGGAGTGTCAGCACTGAGGGACAGTGGCATTGTCAGGAGTTTAGTACTGAGGGAGGGCCGCACTGTCAGGAGTTTAGTACTGAGGGAGGCCGCACTGTCAGGAGTTTAGTACTGAGGGAGGGCACCACTGTCAGGAGTTTAGTACTGAGGGAGGGCCGCACTGTCAGGAGTTTAGTACTGAGGGAGGGCCGCACTGTCAGGAGTTTAGTACTGAGGGAGGACCGCACTGTCAGGAGTTTAGTTCTGAGGTAGAGCTGCACTGTCAGAAGTTTAGTACTGAGGGAGGGCACCACTGTCAGGAGTTTAGTTCTGAGGGAGGGCCGCACTGTCAGGAGTTTAGTACTGAGGGAGGGCACCACTGTCAGGAGTTTAGTACTGAGGGAGGGCCGCACTGTCAGGAGTTTAGTACTGAGGGAGGTTCGCACTGTCAGGAATTTAGTACTGAGGTAGGTCCGCACTGTCAGCAGTTTAGTACTGAGGGAATGCTGCACTGTCAGGAGTTTAGTACTGAGGGAGGGCCACACTGTCAGGAGTTTAGTTCTGAGGGAGGGCCACACTGTCAGGAGTTTAGTTCTGAGGGAGGGCCGCACTGTCAGGAGTTTAGTACTGAGGGAGGTTCGTACTGTCAGGAATTTAGTACTGAGGTAGGTCCGCACTGTCAGCAGTTTAGTACTGAGGGAATGCTGCACTGTCAGGAGTTTAGTACTGAGGGAGGGCCACACTGTCAGGAGTTTAGTTCTGAGGGAGGGCCACACTGTCAGGAGTTTAGTTCTGAGGGAGGGCCACACTGTCAGGAGTTTAGTACTGAGGGAGGTTCGCACTGTCAAGAGTTTAGTACTGAGGGAGAGCCACACTGTCAGGGGTTTAGTACTGAGGGAGGACGGCACTGTCAGGAGTTTAGTTCTGAGGTAGAGCTGCACTGTCAGAAGTTTAGTACTGAGGTAGGTCCGCACTGTCAGCAGTTTAGTACTGAGGGAATGCTGCACTGTCAGGAGTTTAGTACTGAGGGAGGGCCACACTGTCAGGAGTTTAGTTCTGAGGGAGGGCCGCACTGTCAGGAGTTTAGTACTGAGGGATTAGATTAGATTTACAGTGTGGAAACAGGCCCTTCGGCCCAACAAGTCCACACCGACCCGCCGAAGCGAAACCCACCCATACCCCTACATTTACCCCTTACCTAACACTACGGGCAATTTAGCATGGCCAATTCACCTGACCCGCACATCTTTGGACTGTGGGAGGAAACCGGAGCACCCGGAGGAGACCCACGCAGACACGGGGAGAACGTGCAAACTCCACACAGTCAGTCACCTGAGTCGGGAATTGAACCCGGGTCTCAGGTGCTGTGAGGCAGCAGTGCTAACCATTGTGCCACCATGCCGCCCCTGGAGGTTCGCACTGTCAGGAGTTTAGTACTGAGGGAGGGCCGCACTGTCAAGAGTTTAGTACTGAGGGAGGGCTGCACTGTCAGGAATTTAGTACTGAGGGAGGGCACCACTGTCAGGAGTTTAGTACTGAGGGAGGGCCGCACTGTCAGGAGTTTAGTACTGAGGGAGAGCCACACTGTCAGGGGTTTAGTACTGAGGGGGGGGGCCGCACTGTCAGGAGTTTAGTACTGAGGGAGGGCCGCACTGTCAGGAGTTTAGTACTGAGGGAGGGCCGCACTGTCAGGATTTTAATACTGAGGGAGGGCCGCACTGTCAGGAGTTTAGTACTGAGGGAGGGCCGCACTGTCAGGATTTTAATACTGAGGGAGGGCCGCACTGTCAGGAGTTTAGTACTGAGGGAGGTTCGCACTGTCAGGAATTTAGTACTGTGGGAGGGCCGCACTGTCAGGAGTTTAGTCCTGAGGGAGGGCCGCACTGGCAGGAGTTTAGTACTGAGGGAGGGCCGCACTGGCAGGAGTTTAGTACTGAGGGAGGGCCACACTAACGTAGTCTACAAAATACCATGCAAGGACTGCACAAGACACTCTATAGGACAAACAGGAAGACAGCTAACAATCCGCATCCATGAACATCAGCTAGCCACAAAACGACACGACCAGCTATCCCTAGTAGCCATACACTCAGACAACCAGGAACATGAATTTGACTGGGAAAACACTACCATCATAGGACAAGCCAGACAGAGAACAGCCAGGGAATTCTTAGAGGCATGGCATTCATCCACAAACTCCATTAACAGACACATAGACCTGGACCCCATATACAAACCACTACAGCTGAAACTGACACCCGGAAGCGGCAAGAACAAACCACTATAAATACCGTAAGAAACATCAAAGCAGCGCTTCACAGGAGGGTCCAATAGCACTGATGATGTTCCCTAGCCAGGGAACGAAACGTTTGCAGCAAAAACTTCCAGCTCGGCGAACAGAACCACAACAGACTTATCTATTTTCACACTCTGCAGGATTTCTAATACCTCTTCCTTGTGAACCTCAATCCCAACTAGTCTAGTAGCCTGTATCTCAGTAATCTCCTCGACAACACTGTCATTTTCTAGAGTGAATACTGTCGAAAAATATTCATTCAGTGCTTCCCCTATCTCCTCTGACTCCACACACAACTTCCCACTCCTCTCCTTGATTTGCCCTAATCTTACTCTCGTCATTCTTTTCTTCCTTAAATACCTAGAGAAAGCCTTAGGGTTTACCATGATCCTATCCGCCAACAACTTCTCATGTCTCTGCCTGGCTCTGTCGAGCTCTCTCTTTAGGTCTTTCCTGTCTACCATGTAACCCTCAAGTGCCCTACCTGAGCCTTCACATCTCATCCTAACTTAAGCCTTCTCCTTCCTCTTGACCAGAGATTCCACTTCCTTCGTAAACCACGGCTCTTGCGCTCTACAGCTTCCTCCCTGCCTGACAGGTATATACTTATCTAGGACACACAGGAGCTTTTCCTTGAATAAGCTTCACATTTCTAATGTGCCCATCCCCTGCAGTTTCCTTCCCCATCCTATGCTTCCTAAACCTTGCCTAATCGTATTGTAATTGCCTTTTCCCCAGCTGTAACACTTGCCCAGTGGTATACATCTATCCCTTTCTATCACTAAAGTAAACAGAACAGAATTGTGATCGCTATCACCAAAGTGCTCACCTCCTTCCAAGTCTAACACCTGGCCGGGCTCATTACCCAGTACCAAATCTAATATGTCTTCACCCCTTATTGGCCTGTCTACATACTGTGTCAGGAAGCCCTCCTGCACACACTGGACAAAAACTGACCCATCTATAGTACTGGTACTATCGTGTTTCCAGTCAATATTTGGAAAGTTGAAGTGCCCCATGAGAACTACCCTGTCTCTCTCACTCCTATCGAGAATCATCTTTGCTATCCTTTCCTCTACATCTCTGGAACTATTCAGAAGGATGGGCTATCAATGCTGGCCAAGCCAGTGACACTCACATCACATAAAATGAATATTAAAAAAAAGAATGCCTGCAAGATTAAAACAGCTCCACACTGTCCGAACTGCCATCTCTGCCTCTTCTTATTGAGGAAGACAAAAGAATCTCACCTTGCCTTTCCCATGCTCACCTTTCTCACCAAAGCCCAGTATTCACCCCGGCCCTCACTTATACCAACCAGCAGCACTGCCACCACCAACACAGCAGCCCCTCTCAAAATGTCTTGTCAGTAAATTTTTATTAACTGCTTACTTCAATTACAATGCAATCTCTACAATCAGACTCAGTACCATTTAGGTGACAACCAATTTTCTGACAGATTTTCTCGATCTCTCTCCTTTTTTTGGTTAGAGGGAGGGAGGGAGGGAGGGAGGTGGAAACACGACAGTGATGTAAGATATATGTACAACAGTGAGACAGGAATGCGAGGATGGCTCATGTTGACTCTCAGACACAGCAGAGTGAAGCAACACATTTACTGCATAATAAACATAACATTTCATTCCCCACTCACACCCGGCATGACAGAAATAAAATGCGGATCGGTTGGACAGGCTGGGTTTGTTTCAGCTGGAGTTTGGGAGAGTGAGGGGTGACATCACTGAAGTGTCTAAGATCCTGAATGGTTTGATAAGGAGGATGTGGAAAGGAAGGTTCCTCTTGTGGGCCATTCCTGAACGAGAGGGAACTGCTTTAAAATTGTGTTCACCCTCTCAGGACAGATATGAGGAGACTTGTTTCCAATCAGAGGGCAGTGCAACTTTGGACCTCTCTGCCCCAGAAGGTGGGCTCACTGAGTATTTTAAGACACAGGTTGATAGATTCTTGTTAAGGGATGTTGGGGGGAGATGGAATACAAATCACAAACAGATCAGGCCTGGTCTTATTGAACGATGGAGCAGGCTCGAGGGGCCGAATGGTCACCTTCTGCTTCTTTCCCACATGATCCAAGGACTGAGCGCTTTGTTTAAAATTCATTCACTGGGATGTAGGTGCCACTGGCTGTGGGCAGCATTTATTACCCAGAGGGCAGGTAAGAGCCAACCACATTGGTGTGGATCAGGAGTCACATGTAGGCCAGATCAAGTAAGGATGGCAGCTTCCTTCCCTAAAGGGCATCAGTGACTCAGATGGGTTTTTCCTGACAACTGAGAATAATTTCATCAATAGGCTTATAATTCTAGATTTGTATTGAATTCAAATTCCACATCTGTCGTGATGGGATTGGAATCAGGGTCCCCAGAATATTACCTGGAGCTCTGGATTAACAGTTCGGCAACGATCCCACAGGGCTGTTACTGAGCTACAAAGGGACAGTGTTAACGGTGGGAACGAAAACCTTGATCAATCAGGTAGAAATGAAGGAGAGCCGATAGAATGGAGGAGAATTGAAGGGAATGGGGGAAGGGAATTACCAAGTTTAGGTTCAAGGCAGCTGAAACTAAAGTCACCAACAGGGAGGAGAATAAAATAAGAACCTGTCAAGCAGCTGGAAGTGGATAAGTGCAGATCCCTCAGGGAGGTGTGGGACTACGCAGGGAGGACAGGGTGAAGGCACGGGTAGGTTTAAAAGCAGTGAACCAAATTTTGAAATTTTCTTCGTGAACATAATATAGACCAGGTTAAAACTGAAATAGGTGTCTTACACAACTTGCTGCAAGGACACAGACAATAGAATCTGAGGGGATCATGAGAATATGGAGGTAGAATGTGGGAGACAAGCTGGGACTGTATTGGAGTCGTCATGGTGAGAGGGAACAAATGCTGGATGGAGAGGTTCAGCAGCTGACGGACTGACACTGAGGTGAGCCATCGGAAACTGAGCAAGTGACCACCATCTAATAGGACAGAGATACTGATCCATCAGCCTGAAGCTAACTGACCACGTGGCTGTCAGTGACTCCAACACAAGTGAATGGAAACATTGCTCAGAGCCTGTTTCTGTAACATTCAACACAACCAGGAAATAAAAAAAGTGAATAATTAGCTGCAAACAAGGCCACTGCTCTTTTAGAGTCAAAACCATTCAATGTTCAGTTAGTGAACATTATTGACTCTCAGAATATTCTAACCTGCAGAGTCACAGTAAAAGGGGAAAATAAACAACATTCTTGGCAAAGACATAATGAACCAACTGCTTGTATAAAAACAGCTCAGAACAAAGGGGCTGAATCCTCCACAAACTGACAAACACAGATACCATCAGATTTATAGAGAGAGATTGGAATTCTTTAGACAAACCCTTCCCTGTTGATGGTGTGTGGGAGAAACCATTCTCAGTGAGAACTGCCACTTCATTTCCTTTGAAAAGAATCTCTGTTTCCCCTCAGAAAGGCAGGTGTGTCGCTCACTTACAGACTGACTTACAGACAAAGGAAACCTGAACTGAGACTCGTAGGTTAATTAAGCTATCAGTGACAGTCCATTACACACAACAAGAGCTTAGACCACAACAGGTTTTAGTGAAACCAACCAATGAAAAAGGTGAATTAGTCTTTATAATCATGCAGCCTCTCTCAATCAAATAACCCCAGTCAACTTCTAAACATTTTAAAATTATTAATACCAATGTCTATATATTTATTTCCATTCCTAATTTCCTCCAAAAAATATATCTGGTTATTCTCTTTAAAATATATTTTAAATGGTCAGTTCATAATCACAATTCATTTCCAATTATTCTTAGTGCAAAGAAATTTGCAAACTAAAATAGTTCTCAAGTCAGTAATGACACTGGAAACATTGTTATGTAGTACAGCCATGTTTCAAGTCAAACCAAATTCACATCTTGTTCTGTGTTATTCCAGGAATGATGGAACGTGTTACATTATTATGAGAAACAGGAACAAGTGAAGGTGGTGGCTCTCAGACGTGAGGCCTTAAAGCCAAAGGGCCAGGTGGTAGTTACAGTGGGAGAGGTACCTAGTGCCCCGCTCTCCTTAGTAGGCAGTGAGGACGGTGACACTGACTGGAACAGGTTAGACGACAAAGCACCCACATATGGTCAGATGGATGGCAATGGGTGGGATGACCCACCGCCCTGTAAGGTCCAGAAGGCAGTGTCTCTGGCACCGCTGGGCATCAAAGCTCAAACTTGGACAGACAGTAGGGAGTAACAAAGGGAATTGACAGAAACTAAACCTGAACCGTTTACCCGGCTGAACGACAGATGTTGGTGAATGACCACCCAGCCTGATGGAGAAATGGTAATAATGGGCCTTATTGGGAGAATATGGATGAATTAGTTGAGGTACACAGTCTCACCAAAGATGATGCAAGGCCAAGATCTTTCAAGCCAAGATGCTCTGATGTGTACAGCAGAACCTGTCCCTACAATGAGAGGGTGGGGGTGTGAGCCTGTTCCCCCCAGTGTACAGCCGATCAGTGCCTCCAGGCATTTACAGATATTGCAGGGACACACTGGGGAGGGGACAGGCTTAATGGGCTAAAATAACCTTGGTGACTCAGGGACCCAAGGGTAATATTGAGGATCATACAGAGAGGAAGCCTGAGGTGTGTAAGGACCATGGGGGATTACCAAACCCCAACCTGTGATGATGAAATAGGTTTGATGTATTTTAAAGATGACATGGGACCCTATTTAACTGTAATTATAAACATGGGACTCCCAGTGGGAGATAATTCTAACCACACTCTGAATAGGGCCATGACAACTGAGGCAAACTCAGAAACACAGGGGAATAGCTGCATTACAGGGAGGGGAACCAGATATACAATGTTACAAGGGAAGCAGGAAAGGGCACATAGCCCAGGGACATAGCCAGAGAGAGGGAGATAAATGTTCACATTGTGTGTGGCCTGTGTTCACGTCTGCACATGCATAGCCCAGGAACGTTTCTTGATGTGCTGTTTGGGACCAACAGCACATGATGTTAATACAGGAGCATCCACGTCAGTTATGGATATGGATTTACCCCTAATCCCTGCAACTATAAAAAGAGAGCAGTCGGAGGGGGAACCGAGGAAGCTAGATGAAGCGAACCTGTTCCGATGCAGATCACGGATATGACAAAATGTATTCAGATATGGGAGTGTGAAACTGAGGAAGGGACCACTCTGGGAGTTACCATTTTAGAACAGTTAGAAGCAATTATTGATGTTGGGACCTGAAATATAACATGGGGACGCTCCGGCCAGGACTGAGATAGGAAGGAAAGGAGAGGTGACATCTCCAGAGGAGTTGCATTGCAGGGAGACTGGGACAGTCAGGGAAGCTGGGGAGTTACAGTTAGGACCCTCTCAGCGGTGTGGGTAACTCAAACAGGAATGTGCGTTATTATCTGTAGGTCCTGTAAAGATAGAGGGCCCTCTCACTCCCCGTACAAACAGGATCCCATTAAAGCTGGGGCTGAGGAGGCAGTAAATGTGACAGTGATAGATTGAGAGAAGCAGGGAATAGTCAGACCGATAGTATCCCGGACTAATTCACGGAATCCGGATGGTTCATCCCACCTCACTATTGATTGTACCTCCCTGCCAATAAAGAATAACCTACAATAGCCAACCTCGCCGTGATGGTTAATGGATTGAAATCACAACAGGATGCAGTCTCAGCTCTTGATATTGTGAATGGGTTCCAATCCGTACCTGTGTACCCAGAATGCAAGAATAAGCTGGTGTTTACTGTCGAAGGAAAACAGTACACCTGGATCCAGTTACCTCAAGGATCCCTCAATATTCCAGTATATCCCACCGATGTATGGCTGATGGAGTTAGTCACATTGATCTTACCAACACCTCATTACCTCAGTCAGTGAGAAGGAACATATCTGGATATTAAACAGACTATTGGGTCAGGTCAGCCAGGACGGACTTAAAATTAACCCACAGAGAGTGCAACTGGGAAGGTAGGGAGAGACGTACCTGGGACATCATATCAGGGAGATCACATCAGGAAGGGAGAGGGGAGAGTCCCAGCAGAATGAAAGACCTTGATCTTAAAACTATCCATGTGCACACACTGTGAAGGGGTTAAGGTAAACTTTAGGATTGTTTAATTATTGGAGGACTTATGTGGAGAATTATCCAGAAATAGTAGAACCATCACAAGCCCTGACAGAAGCACTGACATTAGCCAGGGGTCAGGGAGTCAGCATATGCACAGTCAGCATGCCTTTGGTATTGTTGATGACCATGTGTTGGCCTGGGCTCGGTGAGGGAACATCACCCTGTCTGGGGGCCACATAGAGCATGAGGAACAGGTCAGAGAGTTAGTGGAAGCAGCTAACTTTCCCAGTGAAGCAGCAATAATGAAGATTAGAGCTCACAGGGAAGTAGAAACTGCACAACAATGGGGCAGTGAGTATGTGAGTAAGGCAGGTGAAATACTGACTGAAACAGAGCAGACATTTGGGGAAGTGACAGTCGCTACAGAAGCGAGAAAGGAAAGTTGAAGACATTCCCAGAAATAGCCCCACAACAGGAGAAAGAGGAATGGGAAAAAGGGGGGGGGGGGGGCAGTAATAGGACAAGACAGAGTCTGGATGATCCAGCAGTGCCACCACACTGTATAAGACAAACATTATTAAAAATATATCATGGGCAGGTCCATCTTGGGCAGGATACAATGCAATATCAGATGACCCACTACAGGGGTGGCCTGGAACAGGGAGAGATACAGCAAGGTTTTGTCGAAGGGGTGTAGTCTGTGCACAATGTGAGCCAGGGAAAACAATCAGGACAAAATGGAGGCAGCAGCAGGGACCCAGGGGCCCATGGGAACAATTATGGATGGATTTTACACATACCCCCATCCCAATCCCAGGGAAAGAAATCCTGCTGGGTCTTAATAAGCAGGTTTACTCAGTGGGTGGAAGCATTCCCCTGCAGATTCTGACCAAGGGACACATGTTACAGGGAACGTAGTTAAACAGCTATGTGCCCTGTTTGGTACTGAACAGAAATCCCATCCCCCATACCATCCCCAGAGCTCAGGGACAGCAGAAGGAATGAAGCAGACACTGACAGCTAGTCTGATTAAGGCCCTGACAGAGACAGCCAGGGATGGGTTAGAGTACTCCCCACCAACCTAATGAAACTGAGGTCAACCCCAGCAAAGGGAATGGGGCAGTTCCCCTTTGAATTAGTGACTGGACGGACTATGCAGCTGCCAGAGGGTGTGGTAGTGGGAGGGCTGGAGATGTGCAATGGCAAGGAGAGAGTTTGTGAAAGAACTGGCAAAGCAACTGCATGAGCTGAGAGGGGAATTTGCAGAAGGATAGAGAATCAGAAATTGGGAAAGGGAGCTCATAAACATCCCAGCTGACATCCTGAACCCAGGGGATCGGGTCAGGGGGAAAATATTCCTGGAACATATGAAGGAAGTACATCAAAATGCTGGACTTGGCTGGGGGAGCCACAGCGTTCCAGAGAGGGAACTCTCCCATCATGCATTAGTAAGGAGCTCTGAATAAACATTGGTCGTGCTGCTCAACACAGAACTCAAGGCTCCTCTTCGATATTTCTCCCAGCAACAGCTGTGCAGGGGCATGTTGCTGGCTGGAGGGCTGTGGCCAGTACCTCTGTTCCACAAGGATCAGAACTGGGACATCTGCTGTTTGCAACATTTATCAATGATTAGCCTGAAAGTGTAAACAATTTAATTAGCAAGTTTGTAGATGGCACAAAGTGAGGAAGTTGTGAATCGTGAAGTATGTTGTGAAAAGAAACATCAAGGACGAGATCAGTTGGAAAGTTATGCGGATAGATTTTAATTCAGACAAGTGTGAGGTGATGCATTTTGGGAGGCTCATTGTAAGAGGAATGTATACACTAAATGGAAGGGCCCGAAGCAGCTTTGATAGAGAGAGAGATCTTCAGGTGCAAGTTCACAGCTCCCTGAAAGTGGTGAAGGAGGTGGATGGCAGGCTTGTGAGGAGACTGAATATAAAACTGCAGTTAGGCCACCTTTGTGTTGTTTTGATCATCGCATTATAAGGAGGATGTGGAGGCTTTGGAGAGGGTGAAAACAGGTTTACCAGGACATTGCCTGGATTGGGAGAGGCTGGAAAAACTTGAATTGATGTCTTGGGAAAGTCGGTGGCTGCTGGGTGACCCGACAGGCACAGATAGAGTGAATAATCTGAATCTTTTTTCCAAGGTGGAAATGACAAATTCTAGAGTTAAGGGGAGAGGGAGCAAGTTTAAAGAAAATAAAAACTGAAAGAACAGCAGATGCTGTAAATCAGAAACAAAAACAGAAGTTTCTGGAAATGCTCAGCAGGTATGGCAGCGTCAGTGAAGAGAAATCAGAGTTCATGTTTCTGAGGATGGACCCGAAACATTCACGTATTTTTTTCTTCACAGATGCTGCAAGACCTGCTGAGCATTTCCAACAACATGTGAACTTTTAAAGGGAGTTGTGTCAGGCAATTTTCTTATGCAAAAGGTGGTAGATGACCAGAATGCACTCTCCTGGGAGGTGTCAAAAGCAGAAACAATCACAACATTTAAGAGTTATTTGGACACTCACATAAGCAGGCGTGGGTTGGCAGGGATATGGATGATGTACAGGCAGATGGAATTAGTTTGGAATGGCATCATGGCCCGCACACACATGGTGGGACGATTGTTCTGGTGCTGTACTGGTCTGTTTTCCAGGGGGTAGAATGTGTGGAGCGAACGTTAGTATTTTTTTAGAACACACAGTAAGTTGATGCATTTTGAGAGAAGGAATGTAGAAAGGGGGTATATATTTGAACGGCACAGACACAAAGAATAAAGACTGAGGGACTGGGGGACAATGTGTACAAACCTTTAAAGGAGAGAGGACATAATCAATGAACTTTGATCAAAACATATGGGACCCTGGGCTTCATGAAAAAGGGAATGAGAACAAATTCATGGAAACAATTTCTTGGACTGGTTAGGTCACAGTCAATCATTATATTCAATTCTGGTCAATAGATTCCTGGTCAGGAAGGATATGAGGGATCTTCAGAGTGTGGAGTACAGACTTAGTGGAGTGGTTCACTGATGAAGAAAATGCAGTCACTGGATTGATTTAGAAAAATTGCAATTTCTTTGAAGAAATCAAGTTGAATATATTTTTATTGATTAAAATGGATAAGAGTATGAACAGATCTAGATAGAACAGACAATTTTAAAAAACTGTATTCGATTGGGGATGGCACAAGATTTAAGATCAGCTGTAACGTTTTGAGAAAGTGGGAGATGAGCAAGTGTTCCCACTGACTGTATTGGCTGGAAATATGCAGAACATGCTGCCTGTAATAGTGGTGAAAGTAGAGATGATCAATGATTAAAGAATACAATTATATCACATCAGAGGGAAATAAACTTGCAGGGTTTTGGGGACAGATGGACAATGAGAATATGGGATTCTGCACAGAGAGCCAGCTTGGATTTGATGGGACCCTTTCTGTGCCATAATGCATTGTTTTTTGTACTTACTTAACTTATTCTAGTTATTTGTCTTCAGGGGTTAAATTATCATTAAAGTAAATCTGCTCTGTGCTCATACTCAGACCAATACAAGTTATCCTTCCGCAGCAGGAGATAATGTTTACTGCTTTATACTTGGTTCTGGGGGAGTCCCCAGGTAGGGTACACAGAACTGAACACCTATTCCAGGGTGTTTTTACCAGGATTGTGAATATCTTGTACATCCAGTGCCACACCAATACCCGAAATGCTTTCCGACTGACTGACTAAATGAAATATGTTCCTTCTACAGCACGTTGCTGGCTGGAGGTCTGTGGCCAGTGTTGTTCCACAAGGATCAGAACTGGGACATCTATTGTCTGTTAAATATATTAATGATTAGCATGGAAATGTAAACAATTTAATTAGCAAGTTTCTAGATGGTACAAATTGATGAAGTCGTGAATCATGAAGAATGTTGTCAAAGGATGCAGCAAGAAAGAGATCAGTTGGAAAACCCATACGGAGACAGATTTTAATCCAGACAAGTGTGAGGTGATGTATTTTGGGAGACTCATTGCAAGAGGAATGTATTCACGAAACCGAAGGGCTCTCAGCAGCATTGATGAACACAGGGAACTTCAGCGGCAAGTTCACAGCTCCCTGAAAGTGGTGAAGGATCTGTATGGCATACTTGCCTTCTTTTGTCAGGGGACTGAATATAAAGCCTGACAAAAATCCAAGTCTTTCCAACCTCTCCAAATCCAGGCAACATCCTGGTAAACCTGTTTTCACGCTGTCCAAAGCCTCCACATCCTCCTTTTTATGGTGATCAAAACAGCACACAATACTCAAAAAGTGGCCTAATTATAGTTTTATACATTTTTAATATATTCAGTCCCTTGCGCGGGGGGGACCTAGAATCAGGGGATGTCGAGTCAGTATGGATAGAGCTGAGAAATTCTCAGGGTAAAAAGATCCTCTTGGGAGTTATCTACAGGCCCCCAAACAGTAGTCTGGATGTCGGATGTAAGTTGAATCAGGAGCTGAAAATGGCCTGTTGCAAAGTTGTTTTGGGGGATTTCAACATGCAGGTAGACTGGGAGAATCAGGATGGTATTGGACCTCAAGAAAGAGACTTTGTGGAGTGCTTCCAAGATGGATTTTTAGAACAGCTGGTGCTGGAGCCGACCAGGGAGAAGGCAATTCTGGATCTGGGATTGTGCAACGAACCAGAATTGATCAGGGACCTCGAAGTGAAGGAGCCATTGGGAAGTAGTGACCATAATACAATAAGCTTCAATCTGCAATTTGAGAGGGAGAGGGTACAATCGGAAGTGACAATATTTCAGTTGAATAAAGGGAACTATGGAGCTATGAGGGAGGAGCTGGCCAAAGTTCAATGGTGCAATACCTTAGCAGGGATGACAGTGGAGGAACAATGACAGTGGAGGAACAATATTTCTGTGTATAATGAAGAAGATGCAGGATTCCAAAAAGGAAGAAAGATCCTAGGAGGAGGCATGGGTGGCCGTGGCTGACAAGGGAAGTTAAGAAACATATAAAGTTAAAAGAGAAAAACTATAACACAGCAAAGATAAGTGGGAAAACGGAGGACTGGGAAGCTTTTACAGAACAACAGAGGATTACTAAGAAGGAAATACGCAGAGAAAAAATGAGGTACGAAGGCAAACTGGCCAAAAATATAAAGGAGGATAGTAAAAGCTTTTTTAGGTATGTGAAAGCAAAAAAATGGTTAAGACTAAAATTGGACCCTTGAAGACAGAAACAGGGGAATATATTATGGTGAACAAAGAAATGGCAGAAGAATTGAACTGGTACTTTAGATCTGTGTTCACTGGGGAAGACACAAGTAATCTCCCTGAGGTAACAGTGGCTGAAAGACCTGAACTGAAGGGAATTTATATTTGCCAGGAATTGGTGTTGGAGAGACTGTTATGTCTGAAGGTTGATAAGTCCCCGGGGCCTGATGGTCTACATCCCAGGGTACTGAAGGAGGTGGCTCGAGAAATCGTGGATGCGTTGGTGATTATTTTCCAGAGTTCGATAGATTCGGGATCAGTTTCAGTGGATTGGAGGGTGGCTAATGTTGTACCACTTTTTAAGAAAGGTGGGAGAGACAAAGCAGGAAATTATAGACCAGTTAGTCTGACCTCAGTGGTGGGAAAGATGCTGGAGTCTATTATAAAGGATGAAATTACGACACATCTGGATAGTAGTAACAGGATAGGTCAGAGTCAGCATGGATTTATGAAGGGGAAATCATGCTTGACTAATCTTCTCGAATTGTTTGAGGATGTAACTCTGAAGATGGATGAGGGAGATCCAGTAGATGTAGTGTACCTGGACCTTCAGAAAGCTTTTGATAAAGTCCCACATCGGAGGTTATTGAGCAAAATTAGGGTGCATGGTATTGGGGGCAAAGAACTAACTTGGATTGAAAGTTGGTTGGCTGACGGGAAACAAAGAGTAGTGATAAACGGCTCCATTTCAGAATGGCAGGCAGTGACCAGTGGGGTACCACAGGGATCAGTGCTGGGACCGCAGCTTTTTACAACATATATTAGTGATATAGAAGATGGTATTAGTAATAACATTAGCAAATTTGCTGATGATACTAAGCTGGGTGGCAGGGTGAAATGTGAAGAGGATGTTAGGAGATTACAGGGTGACCTGGACAGTTTAGGTGAGTGGTCAGATGCATGGCAGATGCAGTTTAATGTGGATAAATGTATGGTTATCCACTTTGGTGGCAAGAACAGGAAGGCAGATTATTACCTAAATGGAATCAATTTAGGTTAAGGGGCAGGAAAAAGAGATCTGGGTGTTCGTGTCCACCAGTCAATGAAGGTAAGCATGCAGGTACAGCAGGTAGTGAAGAAGGCTGATAGCTTGCTGGCCTTCATCACAAGAGGGATTGAGTATAGAAGCAAAGAGGTGCTTCTGCAGCTGTACAGGGCCCTGGAGAGACCACACCTCGAGTATTGTGTGCAGTTCTGGTCTCCAAATTTGAGGAAAGACATTCTGGCTATGAGGGAGTGCAGCGTAGGATCACAAGGTCAATTCCTGGAATGGCAGTACCAACTCATGCTGAAAGACTGCAGTGACTGGGCTTGTATGCCCTTGAGTTAGAAGACTGAGAGGGGATCTGATTGAGACACATAAGATTGTTAAAGGATTGGACACTCTGGAAGCAGGAAACATGTTTCCGCTGATGGGTGAGTGCCGAAGCAGAGGACACAGCTTAAAAATATGTGGGGGACCATTTAGGACATAGATGAGGAGAAACTTCTTCAGCCAGAGAGTGGTGGCTATGTGGAATGCTCTGCCCCAGACGGCAGTGGAGGCCCAGTCTCTGGATTCATTTAAAAAAGAGTTGGATAGAGCTCTCAAGGATAGTGAAATCAAGGGTTATGGAGATAAGGCAAGAACAGGATACTGCTTAAGGATGATCAGCCATGATCATATTGAATGGTGGTGTAGTCTCGAAGGGCAGAATGGCTTACTCCTGCACCTATTGTCTACTGTCTATTGTCTATTGAGTGGAATATGTCACTTCTTTAGAACACACAGTCAGTTGATGCATTTTGAGAGAAGCAATGTAGAAAGGGAATATATATTTGACTGGCACAGACACAAAGAGCAGGACAGTGGGAATAGGGGACCATGTGTACAAATCATTAAAGGAGAGAGGACTGCAAAAAATATGGAGGGATGGCATTGAGGGTGAGTTGGAGGTTTGGATTAGGAATTGGCTGGCTGGAAGAAGATAGACGGTAGTAGTTGATGGTAAAGGTTCATCTTGGAGTGCAGTTACCAGCGGTGTTCCGCAAGGATCTGTTTTGGGACCATTGCTGTTTGTCATTTTTATAAATGACCTGGAGGAGGGGCTAGAAGGTTGGGTGAGCAAGTTTGCAAATGATACGAAAGTCGGTGGAGTTGTTGACAGTGAGGAAGGATGTGGCAGGTTACAGCGGGATACAGATAAGCTGCAGAGCTAGGCAGAAAGGTGGCAAATGGAGTTCAATGTAGGTAAGTGTGAAGTGATTCACTTTGGCAAGAGTAACAAGAAGATGGGGTACTGGGCTAATGGTCAGATTCTTGGTAGTGTGGATGAGCAGAGGGATCTTGGTGTCCATGTACAAAGATCTCTGAAAGTTGCCACCCAGGTAAATAGTGCTGTGAAGAAGGCATATGGCGTGCTGGCTTTTCTTGGTGGAGGAATTGAGTTCCGGAGTCCTGAGGTCATGTTGCAGTTGTATAAGACTCTGGTGCGGCTGCATCTGGAGTATTGTGTGCAGTTTTGGTCGCCATACTTTTGGAAGGGTGTGGAGGCACTGGAACGGGTGCAGAGGAGGCTTACCAGGATGTTGCCTGGTATGGTAGGAAGATCATATGAGGAAAGGCTGAGGCACTTGGGGCTGTTTTCATTGGAGAAAAGAAGGTTTGGGGTGACTTGATAGAGGTGTACAAGATGATTAGGGGTTTAGATAGGGTTGACCATGAAAACCTTTATCCACGTATGGAGTCAGCTATTACGAGGGGGCATAGCTTTAAATTAAGGGGTGGTAGGTATAGGACAGATGTTAGGGGTAGATTCTTTACTCAGCGAGTCGTGAGTTCATGGAATGCCCTGCCAGTAGCAGTAGTGGACTCTCCCTCTTTATGGGCATTTAAACGGGCATTGGATAGGCATATGGAGGATAGTGGGCTAGTGTAGGTTAGGTGGGCTTGGATCGGCGCAACATCAAGGGCCGAAGGGCTTGTACTGCGCTGTATTTTCCTATGTTCTATGTTCTATAAAGTGTTTTGAGTAAAACAAATGGGATGCTGGGCTTTATTAATAGGGGGAATGATAACAAACTCATTGGAAAGATGCTGATCCTTGACAAAGCTCTAGTTAGGTCACAGTCAATCATTGCATTCAATTCTGGTCAACAGATTCCTGGTCAGAATGAGGAAGATAAAATACCATCGAGGGGCCAGTTCCATACCTTTTGCTTCTTTCAGGACTCCTTGGGGACTCAAGGGTTAAACATTCCCCTGCCAAAGGCCTTTTTTCATCAACTGAAGGCCTGTACTCTTACAATACAGACAGAACACCTCAGAAGGGGGGAGGCTGACAGGATCTCAAAATAGAACCTCTTGCAGCCACACATGTGGATTGCTCCATAACCCCAGACAGAGGAATTTGCCCTTTCCAGACAAGACTGAGAATCCTGGGCACAACCCTGTCAAACTGCCTCCTGCTCCCATTGTGTTACCTCCCCACCATATTAGCAGAGGTAAGTGAATCCCCCATTTACTGAAGGAAGAACCCTTCTGCCTTAATCTCTTCCCATCAACACATAATCATGAACAATACGATAATTAGTTTCTGTAATCCATCACACATTATCACAGGACATCGTCATTCCTCAAGCTTTGTAAGGTCATAATTACCTGCTTTAAACTATGTAATGACAATTGCCCATGTGACTGATATGTCTTTGTCTAATTCCTATTAAATATACTGTCTCTGTGGGTAAGGCAGAGATTCATGAAGAACAGTCTCTGCAAGTAGACACTCGGCTACTTTAGAGACGCTTTGAAACTCTCGCCGGCTGTCCAATAATAAAGCTACTGCTGTTGTGCAGAAAACTTGCATCGTCTGGATTTGTGGAACAAAATAGGTACCAACAATGAAGGATATGAGTAATCCTCAGAGTGTGGAGTACAGACTTACTGGAGTGGTTCACTGATGAAGAAAATACAGTCACTGGATTGATTTGAAGAAATTGCTATTTTCTTTGAAGTGAAGAAGTTGAACATATTTTTGATAGAGCTGTATAGGATTATAACAGACTTAGATATAGCAGACAAAAATATCTGTATTCGATAGGTGATGGCACAAGGATTAAGATCAGATGAAAGGTTTTGAGACAGCGGGAGATGAGCACGTGTTTCTGCTGACTGTATTGGCTGGAAATATGCAGAACATGCTGCCTATTATGGTGGTGCAGGCAGAGGAGAAGATGAATGATTGATAAAAACAATTATATCAGATCTGAGGGAAATAAACTTGCAGAGTTTGGGGGATGTATGGGGAGTGAGAATATGGGATTCTGCGACAGAGAGCCAGCTTGGATTTGATGGGCCTCTTTCTGTGCGATAATACATTTTATTTGGACTTGCTTAACTTGCTTTGGTCACCGATTAAGTTGTCATTTAGGTAAATCTGCTCAGTGTACCCACTCAGACCAATACAGGCTGTCCTTCCTCAGCAGGAGATAATGTTTACTGCTTTATACTGGGTTCTTGGAGGGGGGAGGGGGGATGCTAATGATGTGTGTAACAGTCTGCTCGCATTTATCTGAAATGGCAAAACACCAGTGCAGCCACACTAGGGACAGACTCTGGAAATGTGGGGAATGCCAGAAGGGAATTCCTTACCCATCCCACCTGGAAACTGGCCAAACCAGTCAGACTGGGGAGAAGCTGTTCACCTGCTCCATGTGTGTGGGGGGGAAGGGATTCACTCAGGCATCCATCCTGCTGAGACACCAGGGAATTTACTCATAACCACAGCTGAAGGACTTTTTTTCTCTTGTTCAAACCAAGTAATGAACAATGGTTTTGGCAGTTCATAAAGTGTTGTACATGGAGTACTTAGTTTTGGAAATGTTCACAACATTGTTGAACATGCACAGATTCACACTGGGTAGGGACTTTTATTTTCCTTTATTCATTCACAGGATGAGGGTGTCGCTGGCCCGGCAGCATTTCCTGCCCATCCCTAATTGCCCAGAGGGCAGGGAAGAGTCGACCACATTGCTGTGGGTCTGAGGTCACAATGTAGGCCAGACCAGGTAAGGATGGCAGCTTCCTTCCTGAAAGGGCATTAGTGATCCAGATGGGCTTTTCGGACAATCGATTAATGGCCATCATTAGACTCTTAAATTCCTGAGTTTTTTTTAAAATTGAATTCAAATTCCCCCATCTGCTGCAGCAAGCTTTGAACCCAGGTCTCCAGAACTTTGTCTGGGGCTTTGGATTAACTGCCGAGCGACAAGACCACTCGGCCAATACTTCCCCACATCGCTGTCCATCTGCACAGAGTGAACAGCGATTTCCTGGATCATCAGGACTGGTTAATCACACATACGTTTGCTGAATAATTGCAGGAGTTGGATGTTGATTGGCTATTGACATCCATCTCTGAACCATGTATTCTGGGGTTTGTTTCTGATGATGATTGGAAGCACCATCAATCTTGTATTTCCTGTCTTGGCTTATCAGTGTTCATGATACTGCATGGAGCTTCTTGTATATAGGGCTTACAGTGCAAGAGTTTAGCTCTTTCCTTCCACCAACAGCAGTAGAATTGTACTCCAACAAAACTGAACGAATCACGGCCCAGCATATTCCCCAATTTACCTCTTATCATCAAACCAGAGGATCAATCCTTATTCCCCTGTGAGAATTCAGGAGGGCATGTCAGTAACAGCAGCATGGATACCTACAAATGAGGTGTTAACCTGATGAAGTTCCCAAAGAGGACTACTTGTGTGTCAAACAGCATAAGCAGCGAGTGATCAACAGAGCGAAGCAATCTGGTAAACAACAGAACAGATCTAAGATCTGCAGTCCAGCCACATCCTGTTGTGAATGAAGTCAGAGCACAGCTGGAGTTCTGAGGACAGTTCTCTTCAAGATATTAACCAACAAGAATGTCAGACTAGATTAATTATCATAAAACTCAAGTCGGTTTGATATTCATATATTTACAATCAGAGTTCAATTCACCAAATGTAGCTGAAGGTAAAGATAATCTTCAAGTGATTGTAACAGTGGAGACATCTGAATACTTGTTTAGCTAATTAAAGTCTGTTGTGTTGAGATAGTAATAATTTTAAGGAGCTTTTAAAAAGTAAGGTGACTTGAGTATAATGGAAGAAGCTGAAAATGTGTTGCTGGTTAAAGCAGAGCAGGTCAGGCAGCATCCAAGGAACAGGAAATTCGACGTTTCAGGCCAGAGCCCTTCATCAGGAACGTCGAATTTCCTGTTCCTTGGATGCTGCCTGACCTGCTGTGCTTTAACCAGCAACACATTTTCAGCTCTGATCTCCAGCATCTGCAGACCTCACTTTTTACTCGAAGATTTTAACCTATAATGGAAGAAGTTGATTGGTGGGTAGCTGATAATCTTGTTTTAGTCTGAAGCTAATTTAGGATAGTTAGTTAACAAATAAACACATGGTAGGGAATCCCAGCCCCATGGAGTGCACATCCAGTTCCATGTGGGAAAACCAAGACACTTCTTGTGTGAGCGACAACCACAAGAACATGGAGGTGACACGGGAAATGTCAGGAACACTAGTTTGACTACGGTGAAAGTACTGCACACACTTCTGATCCCCACATTCCAGGGTTGATGTGATCACACCAGAGAGGGTACAGAGGAGATTGATCAGAATGTTTCAACAATTAGAGAACTTTCGCTCTGAGGAAAGATTGGATAGGCTGGGGAGGATTTCCGAGGAGGATGAGCTGAGATTTAATTGAAGTGATAAAATGCTGAGGAATACAGATCGAATGGATAGGAAGGAGCTATTCATTAACAGAGAAGTCAGAAACTGGAGGTTTTAGATTGCAACTAATTCTCAGAAAGAAGGGGGAGGGGAGAATTCATTTCACTCGGAGATGGTGGGGAGCAGGATCTCACCGATGGGGTGGCAGAGGCAGTAACCAGCATCACATTTGAGTAAAAGGACATGGATGTAACTGAAATGCTGGAACATGCAGGGCTGTGGTCTAAAGTCTGCAGAATGGGATCAATGTGAGTTATTGGTCATTTCTCCAGAATATTAAACTCCAGTCCAATCTGAGAATTTATGAGCATCATCAGATTTGAATTCCAAATGTCAGAATAAATTTATCAGAAAGTTGCAGCACAGATATAGGCCACTTGGCCCATCCTGTATGTTTTGGCTGTAATAGAATTATCCAGGCTTTACAGCATTCTGTACTCACCAATGACAGCAACAATTTCAGACTCTGAACTTGGCCCGATGTGTTATAATCTGTTTTTTCATTGATAGCTGCACACCTTGTTTCCTGGTTTCTTTCACAGCCATAACTCCATTCCCCGTGGCCTTGAGAGACGACTATTTCTGCTGTTTAATCTCTCCTGCCTTTCCCCTGTGTGACAGACTGTCTTTTTGTCCTGGTCTCACCCCCACTTTAGTCACAACCTGTTACATTTCTGATGGTTCCCAGGCCTCTGTGACTTCACTGCGCCCCCCGGGTCAATGGCATGAGTTTTGAATTCTCTTCCTCTAGAGATAATTGGAAATCTTTCTGGTTGCAGTTTCCCCCAGATTTTATTTTTAAAGACAGAGCATTTGTGTCAGAGTCAAATATCCGTGAGCCTTCATCCACAATTCCGAGCATTTGGATGTAATCTGTGACCCGCCCACAGATGTACAGGTTTTCTCTATTGGCCGTGCTAACATGGTCTGTAGTGTGCAGTTTCAGCGGGTTGGGTTAGTCATGGTTAATGTAAGGTTTTGGAGGTAGGGTGGGAGAGCAGGTCATTGCGGGCTCGATGGGCCGAATAGCCTCTTTCTGCACCTTCGGGATTCTGTGATTCTAACTAGTTGCGATTGTGGTCATGTTTTCCTCATGCCAGGTCATTTAGCTCAGGTACACATGCTGCCTTGGTGTTTCTGTATGCGCTCACTCACTCCTTTCCTTCAGTTTTACAGCAATTTCACACTGTATGTGAGGGCGAGAATGAATTTGTAAATACAAATACTCAAACTGAAACCCCTCACAGGTCAGGACCTGTTTCTGCTGCTGATGTCGCTCACAGGGAACAGGAAAATAAAGGTTCAGTCATACATCTTACAAGAACACAGAGGTTACAATCACCAGGAATGGCTAAACAGCTTAAAATGCTTTTCTCAAGAAAAGAGGAGGCTGAGAGACAACCTGGTACAAACAGGAAGCTTTGTGCCTGTGTTTTCAGAGAGTCGAGGTTGAAATAATTGGGTTGGACGCATGTTTCCTTGCCCCAGGCCATCAAAGGTGCTATCTATATGTGCATATTTATTTATGTCTATCTGTCTGAGTTAACAATCAGATGGACAGGTCAGTGTCTGAGTGTTTTCCCAAATTTCTGATTGAATCTGCCTCCCCCACAATCTCAGGTGCCTCACCACTCACTGGGTCACGGAGAAACTCTGCCGTTACAATGAGAACTGCCTTTGCTGTCACCTTTCCTCGCGCTTCCGCCTAATCCCCACTTCCCTTCATTAAATCCCAGCTGCCTCTAGCCCACCCACATGGGCATGTTGAAGAGCATGACAGGAGATTGGATTGAAACCGAGAGTTCAATAGCCAGAATGAAAGAGGAAGGAGGAAATAAACAGGGTTTGTGGATCCCAGGGGATACAGACTCCAGGATTAGTCCTAGTGGGCATTCCCGCAGTAATACGAGACAGCATTCCATGATGAGAGTTAAACCTGGGTGGCAGGAGAGGGAGCCACTGAACATGCGCAGGTTTAGTTCAAACACAGGAGGTTTGTTCAGTCAGTAACAGTGTGTTAGACATGGAGGTGAAGTGAACAGTGAGGGGAAATGTTGCCACAAGCTGCAGATGGACAACTTTCACTGGAACAGGAGGAGGCCATTCAGCCCCTCAACCCTGCTCGGCCATTCAATATGATCATGGCTGATTTGTGGCCAAACTTGCAATTTTCAAAACTCTCCAAACTCCTCAATAAACTCCTCTCCAACAGACAAGATGAATATTGAAAAACTAATCATTTGCAAATGCTGGGAAATCAGAAACAAAAACAGAAATTGCTGGAATTATTCAGCAGGTCTGGCAGCATCTGTGGAGAGTGAACCTTTGGGCCCAGTGCCCAGTCAGGTGACCAGCTGCAGCTGACCATTCTGCCTTTTCTGGAACACTCTCTGGAACAGGTTCTGGTGGGAGGGGAATGAGATTGTCAATAACAACTGAGAGAAACAGGAGGATGTGCTCAATCAGAATAAAACCCATTTTGGTCTTTCACTTTTAATTCAACTGCAAAAATTATTCATTATCATTTTAGAAATAATAGGCCAGAAATCAACTCTTCATGTCATTGGGCCTGGGAAACTGTTAATTCTGACCTGGTCCAGCCGACATGTGAATCCAGACCCTGAATAAAGGGGTTGACACTGAACCATCTCCTGGACAGTTAGAATGGATGACAAATGCTGCCCCAGCAAGTGATGCCGTGATCCCATGAACAAACAAAACAAATCCAATCGCTGTGGTTACTTGTGAACTCGCCGGTGTTTCATCAAGCTGGATATCTGAGTGAACTGCTTCCCACACTCAGAGCAGGTGAATGGTCTCTCCCCAGTGTGTACTCACTGGAGTACAGTGAGGCTGGATGGTGTCCTGAACCCAGTCCCTCAGTGAGAGTACCTGAATGGTCTCGCACTGGTCTCCTGTGACCGGGAGAGATGATATTCACCATCCCGGGGTGGGTACAGATACCTCCAAGAGGGATTTAGTGAGAGTTGATCGGGTTAAACTGTTCACATTCATGAAAGAAACAATAATGAGGAGGCAGCGATGTAAAGGGATTGACAAAAGAAGCACATGTGACATGAGACAAAACGCTTTCATGCAGAGAAAGTTTATGGTCAGGAATGCACTGCCAAAGAGTGTGGTGGAGCCATGTACAATGAAGAGAATAGAATGGAACAGTTACTGGGAGAGAGCGAATGGGAAGGTTTATGGGGTAAAGGTAGAAGAGTAGCATTCAGTGAGGGGATCCTTTGGAGAGCTGATGAGCCAATCAGCCTCCTTTTGCCCAGTAACAATTCTGTGAACATTTCACTCTGAGCCCTCTAAGGCCCTCTGGGGAAATATCAGGAAAGACGTTTGGAAAGACGTCAGACTGAATGAGGGTCTCAGTGAACAAAAGCGAGACACAGATACAGAGAGGTTTCAGGATAGATTGAATCAAATGTTACCAATTTGCACGGCCACCAACATTACAGCAACTACAAGTGGGAGTCAACAAGAGAGTGGAATTAGAGCACCAAATAAATCTTAAACATTTATGCAGCGAAAGGGGATGCTGGGTAAAGATCCCGCAGTTAGTGCTTATTTCATTCAAGACATATCAGCCAGGGAGCTCATCGTCCTATATCTATCCTATTGGGCTCTTGAAGAATTTTGTTCATTTCAAGTGTTTCATATTTCCGTCCTCCAGAGAACTCAGCTTCATGCTCCTCAATCTCTCCTGACAGGGCAAAGCTGCTGTTAGAATTCAATTCACTGGGGCGTGTTACTGACTGCTTCATGGATTGCAATTGGCAATTGAAACTGTCAGGTTACTGTATAAACTATCTTCAATTGTATTGCCAGATTGCCAGACACATGAGGGGCTTTAAGAAAAAGAACTTAACTTACAGGCATTGAGTGTCAGAGCACCTACTGTTGTGTGGGCATCCTGTTTAGATACAATCGATTGATAATTGTTAGAATTGACTTATACCGACTCCAGAGAAGTGGTCAGAGCATTATAATGGTCATCGAAGCTGGTAACACATTTCCCATGGGTTAAAAGTCGTAAATGATACCGTAGGAACAAGTTTGGCTAGTAAAGTCCAGTTATTCAAAATCATCCGAGTTTACTTTCAGAAACAAGTGAGAGAAAGCCACATTATTGCATTAGTCCAAATTTAGAATTTCAGGAGAACTGAAGGGAGAGCTGGTGTTGGGAGCTGTAGTAATGAAGGAGATAAACTTGTTTTACAGAGAGAGAGTTCACAGATGGGAAACTCAGCTTTAACATCACATTTAACACACCCAATTCCGCAGGTCCTGAACATTATGCGTAATTTGGAAGGGGAAAGCAGCATTCCCAGCCCAGAGAAACCGTTCGTGTTGTGCATGTGGTCGAGGATTTAACTGGTCATGTGATCTGGGAAGACACCAATGTGACAGGACCAGGGTGAGGTTGTGTAAATGTGGGGACTGTGGGAAGGAATTCACTTATCCCTCCCAACGGGTCACTCACCGACACAGTCACACTGGGAAGTGGCTGGTCACCTGCCCCATGTATGGGAAGGGATTTACTCGACCTTGCAATCTGCTGAGGCACCAGAGAGGACACAGAGGATTTAGACCCTTCACCTGCTCAGTGTGTGAGAAAGGATTCATTCAAATCTCTCTCCTGGAGAGACATCAGTGCATTCCCACCGGGGAGAGGCCATTCACCTGCTCCATGTGCGGGAAAGGATTCACTCAGTCTTCTGATCGGCTGAGGCCCCAGCAAGCCTACTCTGGGGAAAGGCCATTCAGATGCTCAGTGAGTGAGAAGGGTTTCAGTGATTCATCCCTCCTGCTGATACACCAGAGGGTTCACACTGGGTAGGAGTTGTTTACCCCTCAGTGTGACAAGGAATTTGCTGCATCTTCAGAGAGCCCAGTCAGTGCACACAGGGAAGTGGTCATCCCCCTGCTCCGTGTGGGGTAGAGTTCACACATCACTGCAGGACTCTGATTCTGCAGTTATTGTCCATCAGAGTCAGGACTGCACCTTGTACATGATGACACTGTTGGAGTATTGATGTTGTGGTTGTTGTTAACCACATTAACTGGGCTGGAGTTGACAGAATTTATATTGCCACTTTCTGAACCTCAGGATGTCTCTCTGGGCAGTGAGTCTCCACAAACAGCAATTGACAATGAGCAGGGATCATCTGTTTTGATTTAAATTGTGACTGTAGCACTGCTGCTTCACAGCACCAGGTACAAGGTTGGAGTCCAGCCTTGGTCAACGGCCTGTGTGGAGTTCCCACATTCTCCCCGTGACAGTGTGGGCCCTCTCCAGGTCCTCTGGTTTCCTCCCACAGCCCAAAGATGTGCGGGTTAGGTGGATCAGTCGTGCTAAATTGTCCAGTGTCCAGGAATGTGCAGACTAGGTGGATCAGCCATGGGAAATGCTGTGTTACAGGGATGGTGTGCTCAGGGTGGGATGTTCTTCGGATGGTCGGTGGGATTTGATGGGCCAATGCTCTCCTTCCACGTTGTCGGGATTGTATTCTATGATTGAGGATAAAGGCTACACAGCAGGGTGTCCTTGGAGAAGGAGCATGTGGTGTGTATCAATGCTCTCGATGCCTTTAGATAGAGGTGGGCACTGCAGGGGATACAGTACTTTATCTCTGTCGCTGCCCCCTCCCCCCAACTCTACCTTGATTTACTCCCTTCTCACTTTGTCACTTGTAATGGTTTGTTTTGCCCGTAATGGGCTTTGTTTGTAAATATTCAATTGGTTACACGGCTGGTTTCCTGCTGGTGATTATATATTAACAAAAACCAAAATGGCGTCATGATGATTTTGATGGTGGGAAAGTTGCTCAGCTGTGTGTGATAACACTTCTGGGTCGGAGAAATGGGGGGGAAAGAACACTTCACAGCTCACAGAACGGGAACTGAAAAGCAGTTAAATCAAACCAAAGGTTCAGACAGGGAAGGAATATTTCCCTGGAGTTTGAGTAACTGGGAAGTGATGGTGTCGGGAATAGACAGGATTTTGTTTTATAGGGCTTTTGAAATTTTAAAAACTGTTATATTCAGATTGTTTTGATTATTTTACTTTTATTTATTCTGGAATAAACTTTAACACAAGGTTTGCAAATTTGTTTTTTTTAAATGTAAAATACAAATATTAAATAAAATCGATCAAACCTTCCCTCACTGAAAACTGATGTGGAAGTGTAATCTCCTGGAGAATCCCTGCCCTGCCTACTTCTTCCTACCCGGGCTCCATGACTATATACATACCTGGGAGATAGCAGCAGGAGGCTATTCGGCCTTTCAATCCTGCTCCACCAATCAATGGGAAACAGCTGACCATCCAGCTCAGTCTCCTGTTCCTGCTGGGTTCCAATCCCCTTAGAGATAGTTCTTCGAGGTAAATTCATCCAAGTCCTCCTTTGGCTTCACTGCCTTTTGTTCCAGTGACGTTGCTGTGTTACTGTGTGTGTGTAGACAGGGGTAATGTGATGGTGCTGCCTCCTGGAGGATGCACTCAGCATCCCTCATCATCCCTCATCATCCTGCAGGAACATCAACTGGGTTTCAGCAACTAGAGATGGAAACCATTTCCATCGGGTCAGGATCAGTCAGGGAGGGGTGATTGCAGTGTTGGGTAGGGATCAGTCAGGGAGGGGTGATTGCAGTGTTGGGTAGGGATCAGTCAGGGAGGGGTGGTTGCAGTGTTGGGTAGGGATCAGTCAGGGAGGGGTGGTTGCAGAGTTGGGTAGGGATCAGTCAGGGAGGGGTGATTGCAGAGTTGGGTAGGGATCAGTCAGGAAGGGGTGGTTGCAGAGTTGGGTAGGGATCAGTCAGGGAGGGGTGATTGCAGTGTTGGGTAGGGATCAGTCAGGAAGGGGTGGTTGCAGTGTTGGGTAGGGATCAGTCAGGGAGGGGTGATTGCAGTGTTGGGTAGGGATCAGTCAGGAAGGGGTGGTTGCAGTGTTGGGTAGGGATCAGTCAGGGAGGGGTGATTGCAGTGTTGGGTAGGGATCAGTCAGGGAGGGGTGGTTGCAGTGTTGGGTAGGGATCAGTCAGGGAGGGGTGATTGCAGTGTTGGTGCATCTGGTTTTTTGGTGACAGTGCAGATGGATGTACAGTCTGTATCTGGAACTGTAGCCAATGAATCTATATTGCTCCAAAGTCAATAGAGTGTATGTTCACTGCAAGATAGAAAGTGCTTTTTAAATTTACAGTACAGCAACGGTTGCCAGCTGAGAGAGGTTTGGTTGCTGTTTTGACTACAATTCCAAATTACCCAATTAGTTTAAATTATGCCCAGGATCCCAGAAACCATTTGGTTTGATTGTTTTGACACCTTGAAACTGATTATAAGAGTTTACTGAGTCGTGGGTGTTATATAAATCCGGAATTTTGAAAGGATGAGGGAGAGCAACTGCCATCGAATCTGAGGGAGACCAACTGCTGTCGAGCCCGAGACCTAAATACCCATCTCGCATCTTCCTCTCAAAGAAATTATAAAACAATTTCTACCAAAGGTACCTTTTCATGTAAAACCTTCTCACAGTGAAAAAAAGAAACAAGACGGCCCAGCGAGATCAGCAGCCAGAGGATTGAAAACAGAGGAACCTGTTTGGTCTTGAGATTAACTTAATGCAATGCTTTATAAGTGTCCAGTTTAATAATTGGAACAGTGTATTTTTGTGGAGTTGGAGTCAGATACTAAGTAGGTAAACAAAGGGGACTTGGATTTGTAAACAGTTGTTGTTTAGTGTTCACTATTTGAGTTCAGAAAATAATTATAATTTTCTTTAAGTATTGGAATTTTAGAGTTATAGAACATTACAGGCCAGCACAGGCCTTTCGGCCCTTGATGTTGCGTTGCCCTGTCTTACTAATCTGTTGCCCATCCATCGACACTATTCCACTTACATCCATATGCTTGTCCAATGACAACTTAAATGAACTTAAACTTGGTGAATCTACTACCATTGATGCATTCCATACCCTTACTACTCTCTGAGTAAAGTAACTCCCTCTGACATCTGTCTTATACCTATCTCCCCTCACTTTAAAGTTGTGTCCCCTCATGTTTGCCATTCCTATACTTGGAAAAAAGCTCTCCCTGTCCACCCTATCTAACCCTCTGATTATCTTGTACGTCTCTATTAAGTCACTTATCAACCTTCATCTCTCTAGCGATAACATTCCCTCCATACCAAGCAACATCCTAACAAATCTCCTCTGCACCCTTTCCAAAGCTTCCACATCCTTCTTATAATGCGGTGACCAGAACTGTACACAATACTCCAAGTGTGGCCGTACCAGAGCTTGGTACAGCTGCAGGATAAGCTCCTGGTTCTGGAACTCAATCCCTCTATTAATAAAGGCTAAAACACTGTATTCCTTCTTAACAACCCTGTCAATCTGGGTGGCAACTTTCAGGGATCTGTGTACATGGACACCGAGATCCCTCTGCTCATCCGCACTCCCGAGAATCCTACCATTAGCCCAGTACTCTGCATTCTGATTACTCCGTCCAAAGTGTTTCACCTCACACTTGTCCACATTAAATTCCATTTGCCACCTCTCAGCCCAGCTCTGCATCCTATCTATGTCTCTCTGCAACCTACTTCAGCCTTCATCACTATCCACAACTCCGCCTACCTTAGGGTCATCCACAAATTTGCTAACCCACCCTTCTAAGCCCTCATCCAGGTCATTTATAAAAATGATGAACAGCAGTGGACTTAACACTGACCCTTGTGGTACGCAGCTAGTACCTGGACACCAAGATGAACATGTTCCATCAACCTGCAACCCTCTGTTTTCTTTCAGTTAGCCAATTACTGATCCAAACTGCTATGTCTCCCACAATCCCATTCCTCTGCATTTTGTATAATAACTTACTGTGGGGAACCTAATCGAACACCTTGCTGAAATCCATATACACCACAGCAACCGGTTTACTCTCATCAAACATTGGTCATTTTGTCAAAAAACTCAATAAGAGTCATTAGGCACAACCTACCCTTCACAAAACCATGCTGACTGTCTCTGATCAGATTATTCTTATCTATTGGTTGTAAATCCTATCTCTTATAACCTTTTCCAACACTATACCAACAACTGAAGTGAGACTCACTAGTCTGCAATTACAAGGGTGGTCTCTACTATCCTTTTTGAACAAGGGAACCATAGAACATAGAACATAGAACATAGAAGGATACAGCGCAGTACAGGCCCTTCGGCCCTCGATGTTGCACCGGCCGAATCCTACCTAACCTATACTAGCCCAATAACTTCCAAATGCCTATCCAATGCCCGCTTAAATGACCATAAAGAAGGAGAGTTCACCACTGATACGGGCAGGGCATTCCATGAACTCACAACCCGCTGTGTGAAGAATCTACCCCTAACATCTGTCCTATACCTACCACCCCTTAATTTAAAGCTATGTCCCCTAGTAACACCTGACTCCATTAGCGGTAAAAGGTTCTTAGTATCTACCCTATCTAAACCCCTAATCATCTTATACACTTCTATCAGATCTCCCCTAAACCTTCTCTTCTCCAATGAGAACAGCCCCAAGTGCCTCAGCCTTTCCTCATAAGATTTTCCTACCATTCCAGGCAACATCCTGGTAAACCTCCTCTGCACTCGTTCTAAAGCTTCCACATCCTTCCTATAGTATGGCGACCAAAACTGCACACAATACTCCAGATGAGGCCTCACCAGAGTCTTATACAACTGCAACATGACCTCAGGACTCCGGAACTCAATTCCTCTGCCAATAAAGCCCAGTACACCATATGCCTTCCTCACAGCACTATTTACCTGGGTGGCAACTTTCAGAGATCTGTGTACATGGACACCAAGATCCCTCTGCTCATCCACACTACCAAGTAGCCTACCATTAGCCCAGTAATCCATCATCTTGTTATTCCTACCAAAGTGAACGACTTCGCACTTAGCTACATTGAATTCCATTTGCCACATTTCCGCCCAGCTCTGCAACTTATCTATATCCCGCTGTAACCTACCACTTCCTTCCTCACTATCCACAACTCCACCGACTTTTGTGTCATCCGCAAACTTGCTTACCCAGCTTTCAAGTCCTTCCTCTAGATCATTTATAAAGATAACAAAAAGCAATGGTCCCAAAACAGATCCTTGTGGTACACCGCTAGTAACTGCGCTCCAAGATGAACATAATCCATCAACTACTACCCTCTGTCTCCTTCCAGCCAGCCAATTCCTAATCCAAACCTCTAATGTATCCTCAATGCCATACCTCCGTAGTTTTAGCATTAGCCTACCATGGGGAACCTTATCGAACGCCTTACTAAAATCCATATACACAACATCTACTGCTTTACCCTCGTCCACTTTTGCTATCCTCCAGTCCTCAGGCACTATTCCTGTTGATAATGATGATTTGAAGATCAATGCCAAAGGCTCAGCAATCTCTTCCCTTGCTTCCCAGAGGATCCTAGGATAGAACCCATCTGGCACAGAGGATTTGTCTATCTTCACATTCTGTACTAATTCCAATATCTCTTCCTTATGAACCTCAATCTCTTCTCAGGAGAATCGATGTTTCAGGCATGAGCCCTTCTCCAGGAATGAGGAGAGTGCCAAGCAGGCTAAGATAAAAGGTAGGGAGGAGGGTCTTGGGGGAGGGGCATTGGAAGTGCGATAGGTGGAAGGAAGTTAAGATGAGGGTGATAGGCCGGAGTGGGGTGGGGGCGGAGAGGTCAGGAAGAAGATGGCAGGTTAGGAAGGTGGTGCTGAGTTCGAGGGTCGTTAATTTCCGATATGGCTAGGAAGAACTGTTTGTTTAGTGTATGGATTCTTCTGTGGATGAAGAACAGTAGAGGTCCTTTGCAGGTCTGTGAGAGTGTTGTCCTGAGCTGGGGTAGGGCTGACTGTAGGGAATGTAGGTAGCGGCGCTTGGCTGCAAGCGTGGAGCGGAGGATTCGGCGGGAGGTCTGTTGCTGGAGGCTTTGGATTTGTTGTAGTACTGGTTGTCCTGGTTGGGTCCAAATGTTGCTGGTCTGAACGTAGTCTGGAGTCCGTGCAGGGTTAGTCGGTTCCATAGGCAATTAGCCCTACCCCGGCTCAGGACAACACTCTCACGGCCCTGCAAAGGACCTCTACTGTTCTTCATCCACAGGAGAATCCATACACTAAACAAACAGTTCTTCCTAGCCATATCAGAAATTAAAGACACCTTCCTAACCTGCCATCTTCTTCCTGACCTCTCTGCCCCCATCCCCACTCCGGCCTATCACCCTCACCTTAACCTCCTTCCACCTATCGCACTTCCAACACCCCTCCCCCAAGTCCCTCCTCCCTACCTTTTGTCATAGCCTGCTTGGCACACTCTCCTCATTCCTGAAGAAGAGCTCATGCCCGAAACGTCGATTCTCCTGCTCCTTGGATGCTGCCTGACCTGCTGCGCTTTTCCAGCAACACATTTTCAGCTCTGATCTCCAGCATCTGCTGTCCTCACTTTCTCAATCTCTTCTCGTCTCGATGAAAGTATCTCTGTATCTTCCTCGCCAACATTGTCATTTTCTATGCTGAATCCTGGTGAAAAATATTTATTTAGTGTTTCCCCTATCTTCTCTGACTCCACTCACAACTTCCCACTACTATCCTTGATTGGCCCTAATTTAACTCTCGTCATTCTTTTATTCCTGACATACCTATGGAAAGCCTTAGGATTAACCCTGATCCTATCCGTCAACAACTTCTCAAGTCTCCTCCTGGCTCTTCTGAGCTCTCTTTTTAGGTCTTTCCTGGCTTCCCTATAACCCTCAAGCACCCTATCTGAGTTTTCACATTTTGCCTTATCATAAGCCTTCTTCTTCTTGACCATAGATTCCACTTTCTTAGTAAACCATGGCTCACGTGTTCTATAACGTCTGCCCTGTCTAACAGCTACATACTTATTTAGGAAGCACTGGAGCTTTTCCTTGAATAAGCTCCACATTTTTAATGGGCTCATCCCCTGCAGTTTCCTCCCCCAATCTACGCTTCCTAAATCTTTCCTAATTGCATCATAGTTCTCTGTCCCTAATATTTAAACAGATTACAGAGTGAACCAAGACTCTCTGGGTGTTTGGTTTAATTAACAGAGAGGTTCGATCTCTGCAGCATAATCAAAGGCAGGAAATTTCTGATGAGACAGCAATGGATAAGCAGACCAAAGAAACTGGAAGCTTGATGATGAAAAGTAGAGGCAGCCATTTGTTTGGTGAGTGGGTTCTAATAATATCATGTCATCACCTGCCACAATTTCTCACTTCAAAACAGCTCATAGCAAAACAGCTATTTGGGACATTAGTATAGCGTTGGTTGACATGGAATATTTACAGATTAACTAGTCTGTTTAACTGCATCAATATCCGCTTAAGAATTTGATTTTTGATGGACACGTAGAGGGTTCCAAGATGATAGGACTTACCCAGTAGGAAATTCCACTTTCTTGGACAAATCCTTTGGATTGTGCGAAGATGGGGAATCTGCAGGTTCCCAGCTCAACCCTCTCTCTGCGCAGGGATAAGGACTCTCTGTAGGATGTAATGGAATATGCTCCACTTGCCGGTATGAGTGTAGCTCTAATAAACACTCAAGAAACTTGACACCATCCAGGACAAAGCAACCTGCTAGATTGGCACCCCACCCACAAATATCCACTCCCTCCACCAAAGATGCTCAGTAGCAGCAGTGTGTACCACTGCAAATGCAGTGCAGATATTCACCAAAGATCCTCATACAGCACCTTCCAAACCCATAACCACTTCCACTTAGGACAATGGCAACAAATACATAGGAACACCACCCTTTGCAAATTGCCTTCCAAGCCTCTCACCATCTTGAAGAGGAAATACATCCCTGTGTCAAATTCCTGGAATTCCTTCCCTAACAACATTATGGGTGACCTACATGGACAATACTGGTTCAAGAAGGCAGTTCACCACCAACTTCTCAAGGGGCAACTAGGGACGGGTAAGAAATACTGGGCCTGGGCAGTGACGCCAACATCCCATGAATGAATTTGAAAAATGGTTTCCTGTCTGGAACAACAGGACCCTCCTGTGGCTTCACGAAGGAACTTTTTTTATTCATTATGCAAGGAATTTGTGTAAGTCACCACTTTGCTGTGTTACTGATCTTCACTCTGAACTGAGATAATGTTGCTGCATAAATAAATTTGTTTGTGCACCAACTTAGGGTCTGCAGCATATAACCAAGTTTTGTGAAGTTATGCAGGAAAAACGAGTAATCTTCAGGATGGACTCCTTGAATAACATAATGTAAGAAACTTAAAAACATCGATGAACAACAGGAGGATGAAGCTCCAAGAGATGGTGAGGAGGAGCTAAATCACAGACTTTCTTCTGCTCTCCATCTCTGGGTCTCTGTGCTGTAAATACTGCACAGAATGCAGTTTTGTTGTCCACCGTCATTACTGCTGGGACACCCTGTGCAGTATCTGCAGGAACAGGATGAGGGAGGAGTTCAGACAGGTCAGCCAAGGGAAAGCCACAGAGCAAATTTGTGACAAACAGCGTAAACATTTCTTCCAGGAGAAGACCCACCCCAATATCTCTCACTGTCAGTTTAAATTACATTCCCTACAGTATGGAAACAGGCTCTACAACCCAACAAGTCTACAACGACACTCTGAAAAGGAACCCACTCAGACCCATTCCCCTACCCTATATTTACCCTAATGCACCTATCACTACTGGCAATTTAGAATGGCCAATTCACCTAACCTGCACATCTGTGGCCTGTGGGAGGAAACCCATGCAGACACGGGGAGAATGTGTCTGCAAACTCCACACAGACAGTTGCCCAAGGCTGGAAATGACCCGTGTCCCTGGTGCTGTGAGGCAGCAGTGCTGACCACTGAGCTACCATCCACCCCAATTACAGCAGCTCACCAAGGTCTGGTTTAATGGCAGCTGTAAGGACACTCTCAGTGCTAGGGATTCCAATTATCCCGAGTGACAAAGTTAGGATGACGTCCAACTTAACGGAATTATATAATAAAAAATGTATTTGGATGGCTTATCATATCTTCCTCCAACATACTATGGAGAGAGCAGGGACATTGACAGGGACCAGTCTTAAGTAAATGTGAAGGAACAGGCCATACCATCACATGCCCATAGCCTGTCATCCATGAATTCAGATCCTCTCCCATCAAGCTGTGGTCCTAACTGCACTCACCTTGATATATCTTGGGATACCAGTGGTTATGATTGTAGTTTGGAAAAGGCACATTTCCCAACACATGGGTATGATCCTGATGAATACAGATCAGGGGCTATAAGGTAGATGGAACTCCCAGTGTGGGCATCACTGGCTGGGCCAGTGTTTATTACTTGACCCTAGTTTCCCTTTGGGAAGGATGGAGAATGACAATAAGAGTGACATCAGTGATACCTCCATTGTTGGAAGCCCATCTTGTTCACTCAGTCCCCTTCCTCCAGGGAAGCCCTTCATGTGCCTCCAGAACCTGGGCAATTAGGGATGCTGACCTCGGCAGTAATGCACACATTCAGTGTGTAAGAAGAATCACATTTCAATCAGTGCGTCAAATGCTCTTGTTTAAACAGAGCAGCTCCTACCCTAGAGAACAGAAGAACAGCTCTGAGATATATTTTCACACATGGAGTAAACTGGCTCGATGTAGCATTGGTTGAAATCATTTGTGATCTTGTGATGGGGCTCATGGTATTTGAGTGGGCAGCATTATTGCTGGGAGATTCCAAATTCTGTTTTTTTGTTATTTCATTATGATATACTAAACAGCAATGCTCCTCCATAATTGGGATTAAAAATGTTACTGTAATTAGTTTGTTCATTGTCAGAGTTTTGACACAAAGCTGAGCAATGCTGTCCTGTCAATCTCCCAAAGGAGCTTTCAGACAGTATAAGGCAGCATCTCTGGGAATGCATCAGCCCAGAGTTTCAAACAAGGAGCTTGTCAGCTGCCTGAAGGGACAGATCACCTCACATGGAAAAATGCATCCACCAACTCAGCAGGCGGAGAAGGTGTTCCACACCATCCTTGCTATTATTGGTGTTCCTGATGTGGCATAAAGACATTTGGACTTGGTTTGATCTGCTGCTGATCTGCTCTCTAGTTTTACCTGTTGAACAACAACGTTGCCATCTCATTGACTGGTCAGCCATATCCAGACCCCAGAACAGTGATAACAATCCAGTGAGCAGCATTCATGGTACAATTTTCCATTGACAGAGACTCCCAAAGTCACTGCTGCTGCAGAATTTCCTGACTTTAGTATTCTGTCATCTGTTCTGGTTTCATATGTTCTGAAGGTATGAAGGGAGATCATGCAACTTAGATCTGAAGAAGGGTCTCCGGACTTGAAACTTTAACTCTGCTTTGCCTCTCACAGATGCTTGCCAGAACTGCTGAACAATTTCTTTTTTTTTATATACAAATGAAGTCTGTGTTCGCAAGAATCTTGAAGGATGATCTGAGTGAAGTCTTCCAAGACATTAACAGAAAAAGATAAATGATTTCCATTGGTTGGCAATTCTCTAACGAGGGGGCACAGTCTGAGAATGAGAGCCAGAGCATTCAGGAGAAATGTTAGGAAGCACTTCTACATACAAAGGATGGGAGAGGTTTGGAACTCTCTTCCACAAACGACAGTGGACACTGGAACTGTTAGTCAGTTTAAATGAGAAAGTATTTTTTAAACAAAGGAACTGAAGGATACACGTGTTTTGATTTGTAAAGCTACATTCATCTACCATGCCTCCCAGAAATGTTCTCGTTCTCACAGTCTCTGGTTAGAGAATTCAAGCCTTGACAGATTGCCCGCCTGGTCTCTGTACGTTGAGGTGTTTCTCACGTACAGATGTGTAGATTTACAGTGCAAATATCACCAAAGTGCAAACACTCACCCGTTGTCACTCAGGGAGCCCTGTACGCTCTGTTATTCTGCACTTAGTCATAAAGATGTACAGCATGGAAACAAACCCAACTCATTCATGCCAACCAGATATCCTAACCTAAACTAGTCTCATTTGCCAGCACTTGGCCGGTATCCCTCCAAACCTTACTATTCATATACCAGTCCAGATGCCTTTTAAATGCTGTAATTATACCAATCTCCACCACTTCCTATGGTAGCTCATTCCATACACACACCATCCTCTATGTGAAAAAGTTGTCTCCTTTTATCTTTCCCTCTCACTCTAAGTCTTGCCCTCTCTCACCCCAGCAAAAAGACTTTGTCCGATCTATGTCCCTCATGATTTTATGAAACTTGTGAAGCCTCCGACGCTCCAGGGAAAACAGCCCCATCCTATTTCAGTCTCTCCCTATAGCTCAAATCCTCCACCCTGGCAATATCTTTGTAAATCTTTTCAGAACCCTTTTAAGATTCACAACATTCTTCGATAAGAAGGAGACCAGAATTGCACATGGTTTAACCAATGTCCTGTACAGCCACAACATGACCTCCCAATTCCTACACTCAATACTCTGACCAATAATGGAAAGCATACCAAATGCCTTCTTCACTATTCTATCTGCCTCCGACTCTACTTTCAAAGAACTATGAACATGCACTCCAACTCCTCAGCAACACACCCTTATGAATAAGTGGGTATGTCCTGCTCTGATTTGCTTTTCCAAAATGCAGCACCTCACATTTATCTAAATTAAACTCAAACTGCCACTCCTCAGCCCATTGGCCCACCTGATCAAGATCTCATTGTAATCTGAGGTAACCTTCTTCACTGTCCACTGCACCTCCAATTTTGTTGCCAGCTGCAAACTTACTAACTATACCTCCTACGTTTGCATCCAAATCATTTATATAAATGATGAAAAGCAGTGGATTCAACACTAATCCTTGTAGCACACCACTGGTCATAGACCTCCAGTCTGAAAAGCAACCTTACACCACCACCTCTTGCTTTTGAGTCAATTCAAATGGTTAATTCTCTCTATATTCCATATGATCTAAGCTTGCTAACCAGTATCCCATGGGGAACCTTGTCAAACACCTTACTGAAGTCCATACAGATCCCGTTCACCGCTCTGCCCTCATCAATCCTCTTTGTTGCTTCTTCAAAATAAAAGTCAGTCAAGTTCGTGTGACATGATTTCTGACACACAAAACCATTGCTACTTTAAAATTAATAGAACTTTGGTCACTGGCCCCAAAGTGCTCCCCCACTGACACCTCAGTCACCTGTCCTCACTCTGTTACCATTGTGATAGGCTGCTTCATTGCTGTGAATTTGAATTAAAATGAGAAAATCCTGGACTGACTGGACGCTGCTCCTCAATCAGGTAGCTAGTGGGGCAGGATCACAGGACACCGAATTTATAGTATATTCTGTGTCCCATGATCTATCTACCTAATGAAGCTCTTAAAAGCTAGTGTGCTTCCAAATAAAGCCATTGGACTATAAACAGATGTTGTGTGATTTTTAACTTTGTCCACCCCAGTCGAACACTGACACATCTACGTCCTCATAGAATCCCTACAGTGCGGAAACTGGCCGTCCGGCCCAATAAGAACACACCAAATGAATCTGATTGATTCATTCATTGATTTGAGTGAAGGGATATTTCAGCACCTTCTTCAGTTGCTGCCTGAACTTTGTCAGGGTCATGGCAAAAATGCCATGCAGCAATTGAGAAACTGCATCATGAATCCCAATTCCAGCACAATTCATGTAGATACATTGACCAATAGCCGAGAACAAACATTTGGCTCCATATTGAATACGTTGTTAACACTAACAGTAACAAGATGGATTTACTTCAGCCTTTGCATCTCGGTGTCCCTGTGAGACTCTCCACTGGTCTCCTGTGGGCTCTGCTGGTCATTAACATGTGTCTGATGCTGAAAACATTGAGCAGCAGAATCAGGGGAAATTGGAAAGTCGGGTTAGAATGTGGTGGAGGAACTCAATTATGACCCAGTCTCAAGAGTAATAAACACCGATTGTTACATCACAAAGCCAGGGGGCGTTATCCAGCCAATACCGAGCTGGGAGAATAAAATACCAGAAGATGTTCTTTAAACAGCTCAGCACAGTCGCTGTTCCCAGAGCAGTTTTCTAACTGCAATATTTAATTTTCAGCTTCTGGCAACTAATGGCCACAAATCAATCGAAGGTGAAAGCGATGGCAAACCAGACAGGACTGTCCGACCGATATAAAGCAGTGCAGCATAGATATTACACTTGGGGATGCCCAACAGGAAACTGTTGTGTTCTCAATAATCAATCGGAATGTTTCTCAATATCAGGTTGAGAATAACGACCAGTAGATCTGCCACTGCCATGGCCACCAGGTAACGGGTATCACATGGGGACAATCCACAATCTTTATCAAGCACTATGGAGATCTTCATTACATTAACTGTGAGGAAGGCAAACAAACAAATTATGCATTAATTTGGAGGCAAAGTTATGGTGCCTTAATGGTTAGTACTGCTGCCTCACAGTGCCTGGGACGTGGGCTTGATTCCAGTCTGGGTCAACCGTCAGCAGTAATTCTCCAGTAGATTAGATTACTTACAGTGTGGAAACAGGCCCTTTGGCCCATCAAGTCCACACCGACCCGCTGCAGCACAACCCACCCATACCCTTATATTTGCACCTTACCTAACAGTATGGGCAATTTAGCATGGCCAATTCACCTGACCCGCACATCTTTGGACTATGGGAGGAAACCCACACAGACATGGGGAGAACACAGTCAGTCGCCTGAGGCAGGAATTGAACCCGGGTCTCTGGCGCTGTGAGGCAGCAGTGCTAACCACTGTGCCACCGTGCCATCCATGTGGAGTTTGCACATTCTCCCTGTTTCTGCATGGGTTTCTACTCAGTACTCCAGTCCAAAAATGTGCAGGTTAGATGATTGGCCATGGTACAATGGTCAATCCCAGAGTGACAAGGATTGTGCAAGTTATTTGGATTAGCTCTGGGAAATGCAGGGATAGGGTGGGGGTGCTGGGCCTGAGGTCAGTGCAGACTTGAGGGGCAACATGGCATTTTGCACACTGTAAGGATTCTATTCTGTAATTCTATGCCTCACAGCACTCTGAGAAAAGGAGAAAAATCTCTTCATCTCTGTAACCAATCAAAGTTGCCTTATTTCAGATTTTAAAAAAGTGCCCTCTAGCTCTAGTCTCAATTTTAGTGTTTCTTGCAAAGAGTCACCCATGAAGGAAACGTTGCTGCAGCTGTTCCCAGGTTTACTGAGATCACAGCTGGAGGACTGTATGAGGCTTTATTTTATCTCCTTCTCTCAGAAAGAATTTAATTATATGAGAAGGTGTATGGACACAGCTCACTCAGTTGATTCCTGGGATGACGACTTCATCCCATGTGGAAATGTTGCACAGTTTGGATATATAACCTTTGAAGTTCACCAGAAATAGACATGATCATATTGAGGCATAACTGACCCTGAGAGGACTTGACAGGGTGGATGCTGAGAGGATGGCACCCCACGTGCGGGTGTGGAGAAACTGTAGCATTTTTGAAAATGTGGCCTCTTCCATTTCAGACTGAGATGAGGGTGTATCTGATAATGTGCTGCCCAGAGAGCAGGGAAGGCTGAATTTGATAGATATTTGATCAACTAGACAGCCAGTACTTATGTGGGTCAGGTTTGAGGGGGTTGAATGGTCTACTTCTGTTCTTATTTGTTGTGCATCATGTCACAAATAGGAGGTGATTTGGTGCAAGGACAATCACTTTAAATGTACAGGTGCTTCCATTTTAGATTGAGATGAGGATGCTCCTTTGTCCTGAGGGATGTGCTAACTGTGGCATTCTCATCTGCAGGGAGCAGTGAAGATATTCAAGGCTTATTCAGTAGCTCCTTGATGGTCAAGGAAGCCCATGTTTATTGGGAACAGAGATGGACAGGGAGTTCAGCCACAGTCTGATCAGCTCTGATCTGTCTGAATGGTGTAGCAGGGACCGAATGGCCAACTGGTGCTCCTACATCCCATGTAATGTCACACAACACGTCTCTCACTGAATTCCTCAAGGCTGTTACTGAGGCACAGGAATACACCATTCAGACTCTCTAAAGAGTTGCATAGGAACTTGCATTCAGCACTTAGAGCGTACTGCACAGTGTACCAAGGAGGTGATGCAACCCTTTTAAACAGCTATAGAGGAAATAGAGAAGAAAGAATAAAGAACAGTACAGCACAGTAACAGGCCCTTCGGCCCACCAAGACTGTGCTCACACTTGATGCCTTTCCAAATGAAAAACCTTTTATCTTTTCATGGTCCATATCCCTTGATTCCCTACCTGTTCAAGAAATTGCTATTGTATCCACATCCACCATTACGTTTCGGAAGCACATTCCAGGCACTTATCACCATCTGTGTAAAAAAGCTGTCTCACATCTCCTTTAAACTTTCCCTTCTTCCCTTAAAACTACGGCCCCTTGTAATTGAGATTAGTATCCTGGGAAAAAGGCTCAGACTATCCATTTTGTCCATGCCTCTTATAATTCTTTCAGCTTCTTTCAAGTCGCCCCTCATCCATCAATGTTCAAGTGAAAACACTATCAGTTTGTCCAATCTCTCCTCAATTGCTAATACCTTCCAAACCAGGCAGCATCTTGGGAAACCAATGCCTCCACATCTTTCTGGTAGTGTGGTGATCAGAAATTTCCACAAAATTCCACATGTGGCCGAACTGAAGTTATAGAAATGACTTACCAATTTCTATCCTCCACGCCCTGGCCAAAGAATGCAAGCATGCCATTTGCCTTCTTGACAATCTTAACCATTTACATTGCTACTTTCAGGGAACTGTCGAACTGTAGCCTGGATCTCTCTGTTTGTAGATGCAGCTAAGATTGAGCTGTGTAGGATTATCAGGGGCATGGACAGGATGGGTAGAACTAGATTGTTCACACTAATTGAAGGGCCAAAAACAAGGCATACATTTCTAAAGTGAAAAGTAGGAGGCTTAGAAGGTTTCTGAGAGAGAAAACAAAATCACCTTGAAGGTGGTATGATTCTGGGATGCACTGACTGGGATGGTAGTTGAGAGTTGGGACCTCACAACCTGCAAAAAGTAAACATCTGAAGTGTCATAAAATTGAAGGATACGTGCCTCATGTTGGAAAGTGAGACTTGTGTAGGTAGTTGAGTATTTGTGGCAGGATAGACTCGATAAGCCTCTTTGTATTGTTGATTCCATGATTCTAAGCCCTGAATTGAATGGTATGTTTGGTGATTCTATGGACAATGAAGAGGCAGAGAACTTGTAAGTGTCTGGAATCATAAGATCAGATTCAGAAAGGATGGGAGCTATCCTTCCATAAAAGGGCATGAATGACCCAGCATTTCTGCAACAATACGTTGTTGCTATTACTGAGTGTAGATTCGAATTAATTGAATTCAAAAATCACCAGCTATTCTGGAGAGGATTTGAACCCACAGTAATAGCCTGGAGCTCTGATGGCAAATGCAGTGATATTATCTAAATCCCACTGGCTCCAAAAGTCAGCACCTCTGAGGGGGACACTTTATGTTTCTGGTCAAATTATTTGTGGCTGGAAGAGAATAGGAACAGTTGAATCTGGATGTAACTAAAGGGCAGATGATGGTTTATTCAGCAGCTAGACTGAGACAAAAGGAGAGACTTGAGATATTGTGGAGTTGGTAGTGAACAGGATTGGTGCTGGAGAGAATATGGAAATAGATATCAGCTTAGAGCAAAAGTGCTTGTTGGTGTTGTGAACAGTTTGATTCCGCTTCAGATATTGGCATTAAAATTGTTTGCTGAAAAATGTGTTGCTGGAAAAGCACAGCAGGTCAGGCAGCATCAAAGGAGCAGGAGAATCGACATTTTGGGCATAAGCCCTTGTTTGGTAAGGAATGCAGTTTGTGGACAGAAATCATGGCAATGGCTTGTTTTTTTCAGAATTTAATTAATGAGGACAGTAATTTAGTTCAACAAGGTTTATTGAATTCATAGTCAGATAGAAAGGCTTACCAGGAATAATAGTGAGTACAGGATAGAAACCAGCTTGAATCAGCCAAAATACACTCAAGATCCACCCAATCTTGAGAAAGATTGTAAAGACCCAAATATAAACTCCTGGTCAGGATTGGAACTTTCCAGTCTATTGTTCTCATATTCTGGTCCATTATTGGAACATTCCAGAAATTGTTCTCAGACTCTGATCTCTTCCCTCCCTCCCTCCCTCTTGAGCTGTTGATCCTGGTAAGTGCTGAAAGTGAAGCTCCTACTGATAACTGTGTGAGAACATTGTCCGAGCCCCTTATTAATAGGAAGTAAACCTTTTAGTGAAACAATTTGATGCATGGAGACTGACATTAACTACAATCACTGAACGAACAGGTTCAGTTAACCCCATTCAATCCAAATTGTTTTGTGCCATGTTAAATTATAGCATTTGTTCAATCTAGATGGGATGTCTGAGTGTTTCTAAGGGATGGACACAGCAGCAAAGTGTTGTGGAATAGAATAGACATGGAAGGGTGGTCAGAGGACTGAAGAGTTTTTAATTACCATCCCTTTTCATAATAGAAGAGACAAACTCTGAAATAAAGAACAGCCAATACAATATAATCGAAATATTAGGGATACTTCCATAGTCTACATTTGGGAAGAATAGCTTTCCTTTCTATAGGTATGTCAGGAATAAAAGGATGACTAGGGTAGGTATCGGTCCAGTCAAGGATAGTAGTGGGAAGTTGTGTGTGGAGGCGGAGGAGATTGGAGAGACACTAAATCAATACTTTTCATCAGTATTCACTCAGGAACAGGACACTGTTGCTGATGTGAATATGGAGTCACAAATGATTAGAATGGATGGCCTGGAAATATGCAGGGAAGAGGTTCTGGGAATATTGGAGAGGATGAAAATAGATAAGTCTCCTGGGCCTGATGGCATATACCCTAGGATCCTATGGGAAGCTAGGGAGGAGATAGCAGAGCCATTGGCCTGGATTTTTATGTCGTCATTGTCAACGGGAATAGTACCAGAGGACTGGAGGATAGCGAATGTGGTCCCCTTGTTCAAGAAAGGGAGTAGGGATAGCCCTAGTAACTATAGGCCAGTGAGTCTGACTTCAGTGGTGGGCAAAGTCTTAGAGAGAATGGTAAGGGATAAGATTTATGAACATCTGGATAGGAATAACGTGATCAAGGATAGCCAGCATGGTTTTGTGAAGGGCAGGTCGTGCCTCACAAACCTTATTGAGTTCTTTGAGAAGGTGACTAAGGAAGTGGACGAGGGTAAAGCAGTAGATGTTGTGTATATGGATTTTAGTAAGGCGTTCGATAAGGTACCCCATGGTAGGCTAATGCTAAAACTACGGAGGTATGGCATTGAGGATACATTAGAGGTTTGGATTAGGAATTGGCTGGCTGGAAGGAGACAGAGGGTAGTAGTTGATGGACTATGTTCATCTTGGAGTGCAGTTACTAGCGGTGTACCACAAGGATCTGTTTTGGGACCATTGCTTTTTGTTATCTTTATAAATGATCTAGAGGAAGGGCTTGAAAGCTGGGTAAGCAAGTTTGCGGATGACACAAAAGTCGGTGGAGTTGTGGATAGTGAGGAAGGAAGTGGTAGGTTACAGCGGGATATAGATAAGTTGCAGAGCTGGGCTGAAATGTGGCAAATGGAATTCAATGTAGCTAAGTCATTCACTTTGGTAGGAGTAACAAGAAGATGGATTACTGGACTAATGGTAGGCTACTTGGTAGTGTGGATGAGCAGAGGGATCTTGGTGTCCATGTACACAGATCTCTGAAAGTTGCCACCCAGGTAAATAGTGCTGTGAGGAAGGCATATGGTGTACTGGGCTTTATTGGTAGAGGAATTGAGTTCCGGAGTCCTGAGGTCATGTTGCAACTGTATAAGACTCTGGTGCGGCCTCATCTGGAGTATTGTGTGCAGTTTTGGTCGCCATACTATAGGAAGGATGTGGAGGCATTGGAACGAGTGCAGAGGAGGTTTACCAGGATGTTGCCTGGAATGGTAGGAAAATCTTATGAGGAAAGGCTGAGGCACTTGGGGCTGTTCTCATTGGAGAAGAGAAGGTTTAGGGGAGATTTGATAGAGGTGTATAAGATGATTAGGGGTTTAGATAGGGTCGACACTGAGAACCTTTTACCGCTAATGGAGTCAGGTGTTACTAGGGGACACAGCTTTAAATTAAGGGGTGGTAGGTATAGGACAGATGTTAGGGGTAGATTCTTTACACAGCGGGTTGTGAGTTCATGGAATGCCCTGCCAGTAGCAGTGGTGAACTCTCCTTCTTTATGATCATTTAAGCGGGCATTGGATAGGCATTTGGAAGTTATTGGGCTAGTGTAGGTTAGGTAGGATTCGGTCGGCGCAACATCGAGGGCCGAAGGGCCTGTACTGCGCTGTATCTTTCTATGTTCTATGTTCTATGTTCTATAACTTGTTCCTCAAAAACATTGGATTTACAAGAAGCAACTAGAATAGAGATGCAAATGGAAAACACGTGTCTGGACAAGAAAGTTCCATTTATTAAGCTAGTATCAGAGCAGGTCAATGAACATGGTGTTGTAGATTTTCTCAACAGGACCAAAATACAATCAAGGGTCATTTAATAGACAGTATCTGAAAGCTGAGTTGGAAGAAGGGGAGAGTAAATATCCCACAACACTGGCTGACAAAGATAATTCCACGTGATATCCGATTTAAAGAAAAACCATGTTAAAATTATTACCTCACTCACTAAACTGCTCCACTTCCCCAAATGTCTGTCCTCTTTAAGATGGTCCTCCAAATCTATTTGTTTAACATTCTTAACCTGACAATTCCTTCCAAGTCTGAGTATCAACTGCGTTTTATTTGCTATCATAAGATTGGTGGTGTGTATCTTGCTGTTTCGAGCCACTGCGATCCTGTGGCACTGAGAGATTGTGGTGTTGTGGATGAGATTAGTTACTCCAGACAATAGTGCTGTGTCAGGATAATTTGTTTCAGCAGCATGATGTCAAATGGTCAGGGTGTCTGCGACTTATTCTTAATGTTTATGTTAGTGCAATAATGAGGCATAAATACAGAGCTAGCTAAAGTGAAGTCACAGATGTATTAGCGTACACTTAGAGATTATTTCGGAATACAGAACATAGATAAGACACACGGAAAGTCAATGAGCTATACAGCATGAAACAGACCCTTCAGTCCAACCCCTCCATGCTAACAAGGTATCCGAAACTGATATAGTCCCATTTGCTGGTATTAAGCTAATTTCTCTCTGAACTCTTCCTATTCATGTACTGATCCAGATGCCTGTTAAATGTTGTAACTGTCCCAGTCTCTCCCACCTCCCCTGCCAATTCATTCCATACACACACCACCATCTGCATGAAAAAAAAGTTGCCCTTCAGGTTTTTTTCAACTTTTTCTCTCTCAACTTAAACTTATTCCATCTATTTTTGGACTTCTCTCCCCTGGAGAAATGATCTTGGCTATTCACCCTACACATGAAAAAAGACAAGTGTTGGACTGAAGGATGAACAAATGCTCAAAGAAAAGAAGGAAGTAGGTGTAGCTCTTGCAACAAAAGAGTGGATTGCCATTAGCCCTAATCACATTGAATGGTAGAGCTGGCTCAAGGGGTTCGATGGCTTATTCCTGCTTTTATCATCTCTGTTTCTATGTAACAGCTATCTTACATCTTTACTGTCGATGAGAGGTGAGTGAGGATCCCAGTCTGTGTGTGTGAGACAGAGCGAAGGAGAGAAAGAAAGGGAGAGATAGAGAGATAGACAGTGAGAGAGAGACAGACAGAGAGAGAGAGAGCGAGAAAGGCTGTGAGTCTATGGGTGTAAGTGTGTGTGAGGGTGCAAGTGGCTGTTTGTGTGTTTCTTTCTGCAAGTAATAGAGAGAGAGGGCCACCTGACAGTGTGATTGAAGAGTGAGCTTGTGAGAGTGTATGAGTGTGAAAGTACTTGTGTAAGTAAGGTGAGAGTGAGGGTTTTGAAGATGTTTGTCAACAGAGTGTGAGCATATGTGTAATCCTTGGAGACCAGTAAGTGATTGGGAGTGAGCATGTGTATGTGAGAGTATGAGGGTCTCTCGCATTGTCACACTGAAATACACACAGAATCAAAAACACAGTTCTGATCAACACACACATATGCCCGTACACATGGGTATACACACATACACATATGTACATATTTGTATAAGGCATGCTGGCTTTCACAGAGAAAGGATTTGAATATAGGAGGAGGGTAGTCTTGCGACAGTAACACAGGGCCTTGGTGAGGCCACACATTAAGTATTGTATGTAGCTTTGTTCTCCTAGTCTGAGGAAGGACTGTCTTGCTATTGAAAGAGTCCAGTGAAGGTTCACCAGACTGATTGCCGGAATGGCAGAACTGACATATAAAAAATGATTGGATTGACTAGGCTTGTACTCACTGGAATGTAGAAGAATGAGGAGGGACCTCATTAAAAAAAAACATAAAATCCTGATGGGACTGAATCGGCTAGGGCAGGAAGTATTTTCCCAATGTTGGGAAGTCCCAAACCATGGGTCACAGTCTAAGATACTCACCCCTGGTCAATCGATGTGACAGAGGATGAAGGTCGACTGAGCCAGGTTTAAATACCCGCAGGTCTGTCACCCAAAGTCTATCTCCTCTAAATCCCAGTTGATCCATGATTTGGAGATGCTGGTGTTGGACTGGGGTGTACAAAGTTAAAAATCACACAACACCAGGTTATACGGAGTGCTGCTCCTTCATCAGGCAGTTGTGGAGTACAGTTGATCCAGTCAGCTCCCATCTCTCTCTACCTGGAACACATTTCCCCCAGCTATGGAACGTACCAACAATCATCCTTGTGGATTAGAGAAGGGTGTTGGAGAAAACAACAAGTCAATGGTTTAACCCAGGTCAGTCCCTGTCCCTCACCCACCCTCACAGGTGTCTTGATGTGGAATACACACAGACACAAAGCTGCAGTTTCACATCTAGAACAGCCAGAGCACATGGTTACAACATAAATCAGAATTTTGCACATGTTAGTGCAAGTTTGTTCCACAAATGATCACTGTCTGTGTGGAGTTTGCACATTCTCCCCATGCCCACGTGGGTTTCCTCACACAGTCCAAAGATATGCCGGTCAGGTGAATTAGCCATGTTAAATTGCCCATAATGTTAGGTATATTCGTCAGAAGGAAATTGGTCTGGGTGGGTTACTCTTTGGAGGATTGGTATGGATTTGTTGAGCCAAGTGGCCAGTTTCCAAACTGGAGGGAATTGAATCTGATCGCCCCGTACCTTCCTTCAATCACCTTAAAATTGTGACTTCTTGGGAAAAGTCTCTGTCCATCTCCTCTATCTATTTCTCTCATTACCTTGTACACTTCCATCAAGTCACCTCTCTTCCTTCTTCTCTCAAATGTGTAAAGCCGTAACTCACTCAACCTCTTTCATGAGACAAGCCCTCCAATCCAGACAGCATCCTTTATCTACAGCAGCACCGGCCTTTGTGTCATTGAAAAACTTACCAGCCCACCCTTCCACTTCTTCATCCAAGTCATTTATATAAACACAAAGAGCAGAGGCCCAAAAACATATCCCTGTGGGATACCAATGGTCACCGACCTCCAGGTGGAATACTTTTCCATCCACTACAACTCACTGTCTTCTTTCCGTTGGCCAATTCTGTATCCAGGCAGCCAAATTTCCCTGTACCCACTAACGTTCTGAATGAGCTTACCATGAGGAACCTTATCAAATGCCTTTCTGAAATCCAGATATACCACATCCACTGCTCGATTGGTTTTGTGTGTGCGAAAGCATGTCTCACGAGCTTGATTGAGTTTTTTGATGAAGAAACAATGAGGATTGATGAGGGCAGAGAGCTGGACATGATCTAGATGGACTTCAGTAAGATGCTCGACAAGGTTCCTCATGGAACACTGGTTAGCAAGGTTAGGTTGCATAGAATACAGGGAGAACTAGCCATTTGCATACAACATGGTTCAAAGGCAGAAGACAGAGGGTGGTGGTAGGAGGGTTGCTTTTCAGACTGGAGACCTGTAACCAGTGGTGTGCCACAAGAATCTGTGCCGGGTCTACTAGTTTTCATCATTTATATAAATGATTTGAATGGGAACATATGAAGTTTAGTTAGTAAGTTTGCAGATGACACCAAAATTTGAGGTGTAGTGGATATCGAAGAAGGTTATTTCAGATTACAATGGCACCTTGACCAGATGGGCCAATGGGCTGGGAATGGCAGATGAACCTTAATTTAGATAAATGTGAGGTGCTGCGTTTTGGAAAAGCAAATCAGAGCAGGACTTGTACACTTAATAATAAGGTCTGAGGGAATATTGCTGAAAAAGAGACCTTGGAGTGCAGGTTCATAGTTCTTTCAAATTAGAGTCGCAGGTAGATAGGATAGTGAAGAAGGTGTTTGGTATGCTTTCCTTATTGATCAGAGCATTGACTACAGGGGTTGGGAGGTGATGTTGCAGCTGTATAGGACATTGGTTGGATCATTTTTGGAATATTGCATGCAGTTCTGGTCTTCCTATCAGAAGGATGTTGTGAAACTTGAAATAGTTCAGAAACAATTTATAACGATATTGCTAGCGTTGGAGGATTTGAGCTATAGGGAGAGGCTGAATAGGCTGGGGCTGTTTTCCCTGGAGTGTTGGTAGCTGAGGGATGACTTTATAAAGGTTTATAAAATCACGAGGGGCATGGATAGGATAAATTCCCTGGCATGGGGGAATCCAGAACTAGAGGGCACAGGTTTAGAGTGAGAGGGGAAAAATATAAAAGGGACCTAAGGGGCAATGTTTTCATGCAGAAATGCATGTATGGAATGAGCTGCTAGGGGAAGTGGTGGAGGCTGGTATGATTACAGCATTTAAGAGGCATCTGGATGGGTATATGAATTGGAAGGATTTAGCAGGATATGGGCCAAGTGCTGGAAAATGGAACAAGGTTAGGTTAGGATATTTAGTCAGCATGGATGAGTTGGACCAAAGGGTCTGTTTCCATGCTGTACATCTCTATGACCTTCATCAAATTGTCTCATCACTTCCTCAAAGAATTCAATAAGGCTTGTGAGACATGACCTGTCCCTCACAAACTATGTTTTTCCAAATAGTCATAAATCATTTCTCTCAGAATCCTTTCCAGTACCTTGCTTACTACAGTCATAAAACTGACTGATCTGTAATTCCCATAGATTTCCCTATTCCCTTTCTTGAAAAGAGGATCAACATTCACCTCCCTCCAATCAGCCGGTACTACTCCCATGGAGAGTGTGGGTGCAAAGATCACCACCAGACATGCAGCAATCTCGTTCCTCACTTCCTGTAGTAACCTTGGATATGTCTGGTTCAGCCCTGGACTATCTTGTTGCTTCCCCGAGGTTTCAGCAATTCACTTTCTTAATGTCAATCTGTTCAACCCTATTAACCTGAATCATGGTGTTCTCAGTATCAACAAGGTCCCTCTCTCTCATGAATACTGAAGTAAAAAACTCATTTAGGACCTCCCCTACCTCTTCAGAATCCAGGCACAAGTTCCCTTCACTATCCCTGATTAGCCCTATCCTCTCTCTCATCCTTCGCTTATTCCTCATTTCAGTGTAGAACACCTTTGAGTTTTCCCTAATCCTTCCTGTCAAGGCTTTTTCATGCCCCCCCCCCCCACCCTAGCTCGCCTCAATCCATTTTTGAGTTCTTTCCTCGCTACCCCGTAATCCTCTAAAGCTTTGCCAGATCCTTGCTTCCTCAACCTTAAGTAGCTTCCTTCTTCCTCATGATGAGAAACTCTTCTTCTCTTGTCATCCAATGCTCCTTCACCTTCCCGTTCCTCGCCTGTCTCAGTGGGACAAAGCTATCCAACGTTTCTGTTGTGCATTTCCTGTAGATCAAGTGCTTCATTAGATTAGTTTAGATTAGATTCTGTACATTGTGGAAACAGGCCCTTCGGCCCAACACGTCCACAACGACCCTCCGAAGAATAACCCACCCAGACCCATTTCTGTCTGACTAATGCACCCAACACTGTGGACAATTTAGTATAGCCAATTCACCTGACCTGTACACCTTTGGACTGTGGGAAGAAACTGGAGCACCTGGAGGAAACCCAAGTGGACACGGGGACAGAAAGTTGCCTGAGGCTGAAATCGAACATGGGACCCTGGTGCTGTGAGGCAGCAATGCTAACCCCTGAGCCACTGTGCCGCCCAATTGTTCCCAATGTATACTCTATGATTCCTGCCTAATTGCAGTATAATTTCTCCTCCACCAATTAAATGCATTCCCATTCTATCTATTTCTATCCCTCTCCACGGCTGTGGCAAAGGTGAGGCAGTTGTGGTCACCGTCACCAAAATGCTCTCCCATCAAGAGATCTAACACCTGGCCTGGCTTGTTGCCCACTACCAAACCCAATATGGCCTCCTGCTAGTTGGACTAGGGGAATCCTTCCTGGACACACCACACAAAATTGGCTCCATCCAGACCATCTACAGTAAGGAGGTTCCAAACAATATTGGGGAAATTGAAGCCATCCATAACTACAACTGGAGGGCCGGGAGGGGGCACCTGGTACTGACCTCTTTCCTGTTACTGACTTCCACCCATACTGCCTCAGTAGACATACGCTCCTCAACAACCTTCTTTCCTGCCGCTGTGATGCACTATCTAATTTACAATGCAATTCCCCCTCATCTATTATCCTCCCCCTTGTTCCTTTTAAAAGATCTAATCTCTGGAACAGCCAGCAACCATTCCTGCCCCTGTGAAATCTATGCTGCAAATGTGTTGCTGGTCAAAGCACAGCAGGTTAGGCAGCATCTCAGGAATAGAGAATTCGACGTTTCGAGCATAAGCCCTTCATCAGGAATAAGAGAGAGAGAGCCAAGCCGGCTGAGATAAAAGGTAGGGAGGAGGGACTAGGGGGAGGGGCGATGGAGGTGGGATATGACCTGGGGGGTGCAGTGAGAGAGGGACTCACTGAAATCCTTGTAGAGGGAGGAAGACAGCTTCTTCAAGGAAGGCATCCTTGTAAGAGGATTCGCAGTAGGTTAAAATCTTCGAGTAAAAAATGAGGTCTGCAGATGCTGGAGATCACAGCTGCAAATGTGTTGCTGGTCAAAGCACAGCAGGTTAGGCAGCATCTCAGGAATAGAGAATTCGACGTTTCGAGCATAAGCCCTTCATCAGGAATAAGAGAGAGAGAGCCAAGCAGGCTAAGATAAAGGTAGGGAGGAGGGACTAGGGGGGGGCGATGGAGGTGGGATAGGTGGAAGGAGGTCAAGGTGAGGGTGATAGGCCGGAGTGGGGTGGGGGCGGAGAGGTCAGGAAGAGGATTGCAGGTTAGGAGGGCGGTGCTGAGTTGAGGGAACCGACTGAGACAAGGTGGGGGGAGGGGAAATGAGGAAGCTGGAGAAATCTGAATTCATACCTTGTGGTTGGAGGGTTCCCAGGCGGAAGATGAGGCGCTCCTCCTCCAGCCGTCGTGTAGTTGTGTTCTGCCGGTGGAGGAGTCCAAGGACCTGCATGTCCTCGGTGGAGTGGGAGGGGGAGTTAAAGTGTTGAGCCACAGGGTGATTGGGTTGGTTGGTTCGGGCGGCCCAGAGGTGTTCTCTGAAGCGTTCCGCAAGTAAGCGGCCTGTCTCACCAATATAGAGGAGGCCACATCGGGTGCAGCGGATGCAATAGATGATGTGTGTGGAGGTACAGGTGAACTTGTGGCGGATATGGAAGGATCCCTTGGGGCCTTGGAGGGAAGTGAGTGTGGAGGTGTGGGCGCAAGTTTTACATTTCCTGCGGTTGCAGGGGAGGTGCCGGGGGTGGAGGTTGGGTTGGTGGGGGGTGTGGATCTGACAAGGGAGTCACGAAGGGAGTGGTCCTTGCGGAACGCTGATAGGGGAGGGGAGGAAATATATCCTTGGTGGTGGGGTCCGTTTGGAGGTGGCGGAAATGGCGGCGGATAATACGTTGTATGCGCAGGTTGGTGGGGTGGTAGGTGAGAACCAGTGGGGTTCTGTCTTGGTGGCGGTTGGAGGAGCGGGGCTCAAGGGCGGAGGAGCGGGAAGTGGAGGAGATGCGGTGGAGGGCATCGTCGATCACGTCTGGGGGGAATCTGCGGTCCTTGAAGAAGGAGGCCATCTGGGTTGTGCGGTGTTGGAATTGGTCCTCCTGGGAGCAGATGCGGCAGAGACGAAGGAATTGGGAATATGGGATGGCGTTTTTACAGGGGGCAGGGTGGGAGGAGGTGTAGTCAGGTAGCTGTGGGAGTCAGTCGGTTTATAATAGATGCCTGTGTTGAGTCGGTCGCCCGAGATAGAAATGGAAAGGTCTAGGAAGGGGAGGGAGGAGTCTGAGACAGTCCAGGTGAATTTCAGGTCGGGATGGAAGGTGTTAGTAAAGTTGATGAACTGTTCAACCTCCTCGTGGGAGCACGAGGCAGCGCCGATACAGTCATCGATGTAGCGGAGGAAAAGGTGGGGGGTGGTGCCAGTGTAGTTGCGGAAGATGGACTGTTCCACATATCCTACGAAGAGGCAGGCATAGCTGGGGCCCATGCGGGTGCCCATGGCAACTCCTTTAGTTTGGGGCATAGCTGGGGCCCATGCGGGTGCCCATGGCAACTCCTTTAGTTTGGGCATAGCTGGGGCCCTCCATTATGGCCACAGAAGTTCATCACTCTTATTCCTGACATTCCTTGCATTGAAATGATACAATGTAACCCATCCGATTGCTCTTTCAACTGTGTATCCTTCCTGAGAGACTCTCTGCGTTCTATTTCTACCTGTTCAACACCTACCCTCTCCTCTGATCTGTAGCTCTGTTCCCATCCCACTGCCAAACTAGTTTAAACCCTCCCGAAGTACTCTAGCAAATCTCCCATAGTAATTGACAGTAACAAGCCATCCAAATGAGTTTCCGCCCAAAGTCCAAAGATGTGCAGGTTAAGGTGGATTGGCCATGCTAAATTGCCCATATTGCCCAGGGATATGCAGGCTGGTGGGTTAGCCTTGGGAAATTCAGCGTTACAGATTGGGGTCAGCGGGGGGGGGGGCTGTGGTCTGGATGGGTGTCTCTTTGGATGGTCATTGTGGACTCAAAGCGCCGAATGCCCTGCTCTGTAGGACTTCTATGATTCATTTCTATAATATCACTTATCAGGTGTACGATGGTAGGTTTGACCAATGTACACAATGGCTTTCACACAAACAGCTGGCTATTCTGGTATCAAGCATAACCAGTTTTTACAATTAGGTTTATAGTCCATTCACATACGCTTCGTTCTGTTCAAAAGGGGAGGATTTCGAGGGGAAGTGGAGAATGTAGCAGCCTACTGGCTGGTAAAACGTACATCGATGACAAACTTACCCAAAGAGGAAGGGATTCTGCGTATATTGGTCAAGTAAAACCCCCAAGTCACAAAACCCACTCTCCAGACACAATGCAAACACAGCAGCCAAGTGGTAATGCCATCAGCATAATGTAAAAGGTAACAGTTATCCTGGAGATGGTGATATCTTCCCCAACAACACATCAACCAACAGAGGAGGGCCCAGACAGGAAGGCACCCCTGTCCTGCTACACAAAGAAACTAACAGTACCAAGCCATCCAAATGACTGGCAATGCTTCAAACTATTAACTGACTCTCCTGATTGGCCAGAATGATAGAACATTTTGGAAAAGTATCTAAAACCAGGGTTCACCTGCAGACTCGTTTCTTGAATCTTCTGGAGGCCTTCTGAGGAGACCAGCATGGCAACAGAGAGAGAGAGAGAGACTGTGTAAATCTACAAGAAATTCAGGAAGTATTGAAAGCTTAAGGGGCCAAATAAGATTAGAGATGGTATGTCTATAATTAAAGCGTATTGTAACATGTTTGCTAAGGAAAGGACTGTTTATATTGGTATCGACTTGAGTTCAGACTGATTTGGCTGTTTTCAGTATTGTGAGGTACCTGGTTACATTCATTCAGAACATTCTGGCTGGAGCTGTGAACTTGTTTTAAGGAGGAACTAGACAACACCTTCATCTCTGAAATTATCTCATCAACTTCCACTGAACTGCCTCCAAAGTAATTATCTCCCTTCTCAAGTAAGGGATTGCAATACTCCAGCTGAGGTTGCACAATGCCTTCTACACTTCTCAACTTTTATATTTTTTTTTCATAATACGTGTCAAAATTCAATTTGCCTTCCTTGTCAGCCATTGTAGATGCAATGCTAAAGTAAGGTCAGTGATGTATCTGGATGGACAATGACAATACTAGTGACATCAGTCATGTTTCCATTGATGGAAATCCATCTTGTTCATGAAGTCCCCTTCCCTCAGGAAAGGCAGGATGTTCTCCTCACTTGGTCCTTCATGTGACTCCAGATCCTGACCAAATAGGGGTGGGGAATAATGCTGACCTCAGCAGCAATGCACACATTCAGTGTGTGAGAAGCATCACATTTCAATCAGTGTGTTAAATGCTCTTGTTTAAAGAGGGCAGCTCCCATCCTAGAGAACAGAAAGACAGCTCTGAGACATATTTTCACACATGAAATAAACTGTCTCGATGCAGCATTGGCTGAAATCATTTGTGAATTCGGGATGGGGCTCATGGGTGGACAGCATCATCGCTGACAAATTTCAGGTTATGTTTATTGTTATTTCATTATGAAATGCTGAACAGCAAAGCTCCTTCATAATTTGGATTAAACTTGCTGTCAGTTGTTATAAATTAGTTGTTCATTTACAGGAGATGAAAACAGCAACAAAGCTAAACAATGCTGTAATCTCAATCTCCCTAAGGAGCTTCCACACAATATAAGGAAATGTTTCTGGGAATGCTTCAGCCCAGTTTCAAACAAGGAGCTTGTCAGCTGCCTGAAGGGACAGATCACCTCACATGGAAAAATGCATCGTCCAATTCAGCTACACTATCCTTGACATCCCTGGTGTGGCATAATGACATTTGAACTTAGTTTAATCTGCTGCTGATCTGCTCTCTCGTTTTACCTTTTGAACAATAATGTCTCCAGCTCACTGACTGGTCAGCCTTATCCAGACATCAGAACAGTGATACCGATCCATTGAGCAGCATTTTTGGTGCAATTCTCCACGACAGAGATTCCCAACATCTTACCTGGATGTGTGTTTCAGGAGACAGTCACATCCCTCAGACTAACTAACTGGAATTTGGCCAGTGGTCAGGGACAGAAGCGTGTGACTGTGAGTGAGGCAGGTAGAGGCATCCAGGGGATACAGTTGTAGGAGTCACCACCCCTGTCCTTGTCCAACAGGTTCAAGAGTATTGCTCCCTATGTGGATGGGAATGGGGATGGCAGGGAGGATGAACTGACTGACTGCAACAATGTGATGCAGGGAGCCATTCAAGTTAGGGGGTGGGTGGGGGGGGAGGGGGGGTGTTGGAGAGAACAGAAATGTTGCTGTAATTGGGTGTAGTATTGTCAGAGGCTGAGAAACTATTTTCTGTGGCCAGGGTCGAAAATCCCGAAGGATTGTGTTGCTTGCTTGGTGCTCAGGTTCAGAATATCTCATCTGGGCTGCAGAGGAACTTGGAGTGGGAGGGGAAAGACCCAGTGGTAATGGTCCACATCGATACCAATGAAAAAACTGGGGCAGAAGTTCTGCTTAAGGCAGTACTAACAGTTAGGACCTAAATTAGAAAGCTAAACCAAAAAGGCGATAGTCTCTAGATTACTCCCTGAGCCATGAGCTAATTGCCACACAGTCAATAAGATGAAGCAGGTACATGCATGGCTGAAAGATTGGTGTGGGAAAAATGGTTTTGAGTTCATGGGACATTAGCATCAGTACTGGAGAAGAAGGGATTTGTTCTGATGGGATGGTCTTCATCTGAACCGTGCTGGGACCAGAGTCCTAGTGAATCGCATAACTATCACTGCAGATAAGGTGTTAAACTCAATTGGGGTGGGGGTGGGTGGTGTGGAAGAGAAGGGTTTGGTTACAGGGGAAATTAGAAAACCCAAATTAAAGGAGGACGTAAGAGTGCAGAACTCAGGAAAGGTTATTAAAACCTCTAGCACAGAAAAGAATAGGACAGAGAGTATGGAAAGGGTTAGCAGTCAAACTTCAAGCACACTGGAATTTGAATGATAATAAGAGGGATGGTTAATACAGGACTAAAGGTGTTACATCTGAATGCATACAGTATAAGGATAAGGTAAACAAGCTTGCCGTGCAGATCGAAATTGGCAGGTTGTGGACATTATGGAGATGTGACTGCAAGGGGATCAGGATTGGGAGCTTTTATTGAACAGTTTTATTCACTGCTTGTGGTCCACAGAAGGTGTTTATGAATCTTTTTCAGCATCTTGTTGTTAACATTTCCCTCTGCGTCTTGCTGCCACCACTGACCGGCTGTTGAGAGAAAACTGGATCGGCTCCCATCGCCATCATCAGCATCACACACACTCAGAACATGATGCAGAACTGCACAGCCGCATTGGTCCCTGTTATGGGAATAGAGGATGTAAACCACTGTGGGGGCTTTTGGGTACCTCTCCTGTCCTTGCTCACCTTGTTGGATTATGTTGATTTAGTTAAAAATCACACAACACCATGCTACAGTCCAACAGGTTGATTTGGAAGCACTAGCTTTCAGAGCACTGCTCCTTCATCAGGTAGCTGTGGAGCAGGATCATAAGGCACAGAACTTATAGCAAATGATCTCAGTGTCATGGAGCAGAAATAATATATTGAACAAACCCAGATTGTTGTTAGAATGGGTTGCAGCTTTTGGCTCATTAAGATATAAATCCCAGAGCTTCTTTTAAGTAACATTTTTTAGATAACTTAAAGTTTTACAAATAAAGGTGACATCTCAGATCAGATAATGCTTTAAAGCTGAGGTGAGTGTCTGTCTGCAACCCAATCTTGAACCAGACTTGTTCTATTTCCAAAGTAGGAATTTATCGACTGTTACATGGATTGACTGCCTGCAGATTGTGTGCTTTTTGAGCAAAATAGAAAATATCTGCAAATACAATTCTACAAATTCAAATTCACCCCATAACATTATATGTTTGTGTGTGTGCGTGAAAGAGACAGTATATGAAAATGTGCATATGAGAGTGTGCATGAGAGAGATGCTGTTTGTGTATGTGCATGCTTGGTAGAGTGTGTGTGTGTGTAAGTGTGATAGAGTATAAGCCTGTCAGAGGGTGTGTGCATGGGTGTGAGAGTGGGGATATATGTGCGTGTGTATGAGAGAGAATGTGTGCATGAGAGGGTCCGCATGAGTATGTGAATATGTAAGATGCATGTGTATATCTCTCATACACACAGAATACACCCTTCACACTCACACCTATACACGCACCCTCTCACAGGCTCTCCTCCATCACACTCACACACACACTCTACCAATCATGCACACACGCGAACATACTCTCTCTCATGCTCAATCACACTATCTCTCTCTCTCTCTATAAAAACACACACATATAAATCTATGGGGTGTATTTGCATTTGCAGAATTGTGTTTGCAGATACATTCTGCCTTGAAAATAGAAGGGTTACTTCCTGATGAACGTCTTATGCCTGAAATGTTGATTCTCTTGCTCCTTGGATGCTGCCTTACCTGCTGTGCTTTTCCAGCACCACACTCTCGACTCTGATCTCCATGTCCTCATTTTCTTCTTGGAAATAGAAGCAGTCTGACTCAAGATTGGGATACAAACAGACTCGAACCTCACAGCTTTACATTGCCGCCTTTGACCTGACAAAGACCTTTGACACTCTCAACCAGGGAAGTGTTATGGAGTGTCCATCTCCACTTTGGCCACACCATCAAGTTTTCCACCGTCCTTCGCCTGCTCCACTATGACAAGGAATTCATGGTAATAACAAATTGTTTCACTACCGACCAATTCCCCGTTTGGGACAGTGTCAAGCAGGGCTGTGTCATTGCCCCAATACTGATCTATCTCGCTGCAATGCTTCACTTCACCATTGGAGTGGGGCTAACCTACAGAACCAGCAGGAAACTATTTAACCTCCACTGTCTTCAAACCAAAACCAAAGTCACCCCAACCAGTGTAATCGAGCTGCAGGACATTCATGATGTTTGCATATGTGCAATCTGAGGATTTCTGCAGACCATTGTCAGCACCTTTACAGTGACTATGACAGCATGGGTCACACTCTGAACATCCTCAAGTTGAAGGTCCTCCACCAACCTGGCCTGGTATTGCAGAGTAAGCCCCAATTGTCAAAAGTAAATGTTGGTCTAGCCAATGGTGCCCATGAATGAATGTTAACAAATATAAAAAGGAACCTGGGAATCACTGGCTCAAGACCATCCAAAGTGGCACCTCGGGGTAAAAGCAGAAACCAGGTGCAAACAATGCAAAGACCAGGCTGTTGGACCAGCACCTCTCCCACCCCCTTCCCTTATTCACCTTTTGCCCCAAGTGTGGTAGAGTCTGTGAAACCACTTCGGTTTGTACAGTGACCTACAGACTCACCCTGAGAGTGGAAGAGATTCATCCTAATCTTCAACCGTCAATGAAATGATGAGATATGAAGATTGTATTCTCTCACAATTATCAGTGCTTTTGTTACAAATTTCAATAATTACCTGTTTAGTGCAGTGTCTAACAATGTAATGTTGTTAGGGGGCCTTAACACTGCCCTTCCACTTCTGTTGTCTGAGACTTATTACTCAGAATTAGCATTCAGACATATTCATAATTGGAGGCTAAATATTTTCTTGGTAATCCCATTGTTATTACTAACTAGTGTGGGTTTAATTGCTGCCTCTGTCTGCATCTCTCTTTCCCTCTTGCAGCTACTCCAGATCATGAGCCAAGACTATTCTCCCCTTCAGAGAGATAAGGCAGCACAGGTCAGGGATGGAGACTGAGATTTTCAAGATGCCTGTGGCACTCAGTACCATTCTACATGTGTAGTCCTCAATGCATCAGTCTAATTCCTGGATCTGTCTATTTCTCTGTCTCCTGTAGGTACTCAGGATGTTCCTGACTCAGCAGAATTCCCAACTCCTGTGTTGCCCATCACTTCATTGAAGACAATCAATCCGCCAGAAGACAGAGAGTGACATCTGGAGCCTTCAATAAATACTGAAGTGAGGTAAGATCACTCAGTGAATGGAGCAGGGGGTGGGGGGAGTTGTAGACTTCTAAATGCAGACCCAGAAGACAACACATAGATATCGTGCTGGACAAGGAACAGAACAGAAGGATCCGAAGGCTTCATTCCCACCATCATGTTAGGGTCCTGCTTTCACCTGTGCTGTACTGGTCCTCACTGAGATAGCATGGGTAATCATGTCTGTGTATTCATCTTTAATCCCTATATCCGTCCCTATCTGTGTAATCCTCTCCAGCCCCTACAACCCTCCTTATCTGTGAAAAATTGTTCAGTCACTTGAGCCATCCCTGTAAGTGTAATCTCTTCCAGACCAGAAAACCTTCCCAATTTGGGCTTGTTGGGCCGAAGGGCCTGTTTCCACACAGTAGGGACTCTAATTCTTTTTTTGTTACTACATCAAGCTCCTCCTCCTCTCATCATCTTTGTTACTTTGCCCTATCACTACAAAAAGCTGCCTACCTTAGTGACCTCCTCAGCCTATTAGAAGCCTCCTTGTCTCTGGATACGATCCAGAGCTCCTCTCCCGATCACATATTTGAGTCTCTACAATCCTGAGAAGTCTATAAGCTCCTTCTATCTCTAAAACACACAATCTTTGTAAGTTCTGCCAGCCCCTACTACTCTCCCAATGCATGTCATCTCCTTCAGTCACTACCAGCCTTTATATCTTCAACCTCCTCCAGACATGATAATACTTTTTATTTCCATAACCTACTTGAGCTCCTATCATCGTCCCTATGACTGTCACCATGTCCCATCCTACGTACTTCCGTTTCTCTGTAAAATCCTCCCATTCTTAAAGCTTTCAGTATCTCCTCAGCTCCTTTGTGAACACAAATAAGAAGTATTCATTTAAGACCGCACCTTCTTCTTCTGGCTCCATGTACAGATTGCCCCATTCTTCCTCTGGGAATCCTCTTGTTCTATCTATACTTATAAAATATGATGTGGCTTTTCCTTCACAGTATTTGCCAAAGACATTTTGTGACTGTTGTTTGTCCTTAGTTTATAAGAACCCCCATGCACTATTTATACTTTTGAAGGGCTTCACCTGATTTTATTGCACTGTAGTTTCATTACCAAACTTATGATATCGCTTGATCAGAATTCACTGGATTTGCTGTCTTTGTCATTCACTTCTCACAGAACACATTGGCCCTGAATTCTCACTGTATCACTTCAAAACACTCCCACGTTTTGAATATAGACTCAACTGCAAGTAGTTTCTCTCCTAGTCTGTTTGCCAGATCCTGTCTAATAATAGTGATAATGTCTAGTGATAGTGGCAATCTAATAATAAGTGTTTTTTGCCAAATTTAGACACTTAACTTCTGCAATATCCTTATTCCTTTCCATAATGCCTTTGAAACTTTGAGTTATAATCACTATCCCTAAAAAAAACTGCAGAAATCCTTATATCTGTCATATTGTCTAGCAGCTACAGCCCACCCTGTTTGTCACACCCTCCAGCCCTGACCATCTTCCCCAACTGTGCACCTTCCTCCACCCTCTACAGCAAATGATATCACTGTAACCTTCTCCAGTCCTGACAGCACCTCACTCCTTCTAACCTTCTACCATCCCTACACACCTCTCCATCCATGTGTGTGACATTCTGAAGCGACTTGATCCCTCTCTGTCTGTAACCTCATCCACTTTCTGTGATCTTCTCTATCTCTGTGACTTACGCCATCATGACAACACTCGCTATCTCTAGCCTCCTCCAGTCACTACTAGCCTTTGTAACTCTGTAAACTGCTGTAGCCATCCATGTTAAAACCATCCATGTATCTGTGACATTATCTTGATTGCTGTAACCACTTGCAGTCCCTACAAGTGTAATCTATGCCAGTCTGAATAATCCTTGGTAATTCTAATAACCTCATCCAGTACCTGCAACTCTCAGTATTATGATCTTCATCCATTCTCAATAACTGTCCCTACCTCTGTAATCATCCCAAACCTCCACAGCCCTCTTATTTGCTGTAATCTTCTCCAATCCCACTAAAGTACACTATTTATGTGACCTTCTGCTGTTCCTTTTCCACACCCTGACTGTACCTACCTCCTGTTCCTCTAATCCCTGTTGAACATTGTGACCTCATTCAATCTCAGCAATGTTCTGTATAATCAGGTCTTCCGACAGTCCCGTCAACCATCCCTGTCTCTTGAACATTACCTAGTCCCCTCAACTTTCCTTTTCTCTGTAAACTCCTATAGCTGCTAAACTTATGGTGGCTCAGTGGTTAGCACTGCTACTTCACAGTGCTAGGGACCTGGGTTCAATTCCACCCTTGGGCAACTGTCTGTGTGGAGTTTCCACATTCTCCCCATGTCTGTGCGGATTCCTCTCACATTCCAAAGATATTCAGGTTAAGCGGATTGGCTGTGCTAATTTGCCTGGAGTGTTGAGGGGTGTGTAGGTTAGGTGCAGTAGTCATGGGCAAATGTAGAGTGATAGGATAGGGGAATGGGTCTAAGAGAGTTACTCTATGGAGGGTTGGTGCAGATCTGTTGGGCCAAATGGCCTGTTTCTACACTGTAGGGATTCTATGAAAACACTCATTGCCTAAAGTTAAAAATCGCACAACACCAGGTTATAGTCCAACAGGTTTAATTGGAAGCACACTAGCTTTCGGAGCGACGCTCCTTCATCAGGTGAATATAGACTCAACTGCAAGTAGTTTCTCTCCCAGTCTGTTTGCCAGAAGCGTCGCTCTGAAACCTAGTGTGCTTCCAATTAAACCTGTTGGACTATAACCTGGTGTTGTGTGATTTTTAACTTTGTACACCCCAGTCCAGCACCGGCATCTCCAAATCATGACTCATTGCCTACGTAGCCTTCTCTTGTCCTTATATATGACTGTGACCTCTTCCTGCCTTGAGAATTTTCCCTACAACTGTAACTTTGGAGTTAATGAATGAATTAATTAACTTTATTGTCACATACACAAATTAGTATAGTTAATACACTGGGGCGGCACTGTGGCTCAGTGGTTAGCACTGCTGCCTCACAACGCCAGAGACCTGGGTTCAATTCCCACCTCAGGCAACTGTCTGTGTGGAGTTTGCATATTCTCCCTGTGTCTGCATGAGTTTCCTCCCACAATCCACAGTTCCTTTTTGCAAATCCAAGAATCAATTATCTCTCTGTAAACTGATCTGGACAAAAAAAACTTTCCTTTGACTGCTACCTCCTCAGTTTCCCGCGATATCAATAATTAAGTCTTGACAACCCTCATGATGAGTAAACATTCTTTCCATTCCGAGAGCAAGCACAATCTTCCCAACCCTACACATCTCCCCATGTCTATAATCTTCTCCAGTCCCTACAGTCCTTCCACTGCTGTGACATCCTCTAGTCCATTAAATACTCCTTACCTCTGTTAACTTCGCCATTCCCTAGTAGTGTGTATCAGTGTAAACCTCTCCAGCTGATACAACCATTCCAATCTATGTAAACATAGACAGCAGTCAGCATCCTTGGAAGCAAAAATAGACGTTGCTGGAAAAGCTCAGCAGGTCTGGCAACATCTGTGGACAGAAATCTTGAAATCAACTGATCCATGAAAAATGCCCCAGTCTCTTCATCCGTCCCTATCGATGTAATCTCTTCCAGACCCAAAAGTTCTTTCTTTAAGGTGAAGGGTGGAAGGTATAGGGGGGATGTCAGGGGTAGGTTCTTTACGCAGAGAGTGGTGGGGGCATGGAATACGCTGCCTGTGGGAGTGACAGAGTCAGAATCATTGGTGACCTTTAAGCGGCAATTGGATAGGTACATGTGATAAGTTGGAAATAGATATAGTGACCATATAGAAAATGGAACTTAGAATGTTAACTAAAATGGCTGAAACACATTGGCTGTATTGCCCAGCATGCTGAGCAAACAAATTGCTAACACAGCAACTTGTGAGGATCTTTGCACAGGCTGGGTAAACATGTCCAATCCCACAGATCTGAGAATGACATAGTACATAGCCCTAGGTCACAGGGCAGCCATCAGAGGAGTACTGGTGCCTTACGGTCTAGCTGTAACACAGTAATGAGGTTTGAATGGTTACATTTAAAGAGCATCTTTGAGATTTGACTGTTGCCTTGAAGAGCTAGAAAAATAATGGGAGTTAATGTCTGACTTTAAAGATAGTGTTAATATCTTAACCAGATGGCTGCTGGTGTCTGTGTGTTCGATTTAGAGCATTTTTGATGTGTAAGCTTACAATTAAGTATACTTTGATTAATATACTTTGCGATAGCTTAATGACACGGGACTCTGTATTGCGTGAGAAGTTATGTATAAATGTAACAACTTTCCCTATCAACGGTGAGAAAATCCACTCTTTAGTACCCAGCGTGGTCTAAGTGGCTTTTCTCCCAGGATTGTTTGTATATTCGTATACTGACAGTCTTGAAACAAACAGTACTGTTGAAGTGTATTAATCAAGTGGTGGTTCTCTGTTCTTGGACAGGCGTTCACAGAAAGCCAGGTAACGTGGCTGAGCTTTCACACATGGATAGATGCTTAAGCTAGGACAAATGTTTGGCACAACATCATGGGCCGAAGGGCCTGTTCTGTGCTGTATTGTTCTATGTTTAACGTTCTTAAGGGCCACAACCCTCATTATCTATAACCTGCTACTATCTTAAAAATGTCCCTCTCTCTGTAAACTGCTGGAAGCCATCCAAAACAAGTCTTAGAAGCTATACACTTCTCTGCTGAGTCATCAGTGAGCCAGTAGTAACCAGAGATAGTAAGGGAAGGCTTCACATGTCAGCGCCAGAACTCACTGGGGATTATTCTGTGTGAAGGCTTCAAATGGCAGTCGCTATATTTCCACTTCCTAAATGGTTACTTCCTGGTGACATGACTATTTGCAAAGATGACCCTTTCTGAATACCAAATCTAACCTGCCAATTGGAGGCCAGATTATTACACAATTTTCTGTAATAATTTACTGACCCAAGGAAACACCCAAGCTCAGAAACCAACGTGGGAGCTGAGGTTGCCCACAGTTGGTCTCTAAATGTGTCTAACCTGCTCTTGTCCAATGCTGTAGCTCAAGGAGGTCACTTGGGGTGCCTTGGAATATAATTTTATTTCCTTCCTCAGACCTTGGAGAAACATTGAATGCACTTTATTAATCTTCCTGGTTATTAGCACATCAATCAGATGAATAATGAACTAGGACAGACCTTGTAAAATGTTCTCCCTTGTTCACTGGAAAGGTTCACTGGCAGATGATACCTGAAAAGAAAGTCCGTTCAACCCCTTATTGGTTTAGGTGCAGCATATTTATGGGAATCCTCATTGAATCACAATGGCTTGTTCCCATGGCTCAGTTTAAATGCCGCTCCCCTGCAGTTTTGTGTACATGTCCTCGATGCGATGGATCAGTTATTTACCTGGCTTCAAAAACTGGCTCATTGTTCCTTTAAAATTTCTACAAAGGCAAAACAACCAATCATGAGGATAACCAGCACTGCTCAAAGGGAAAACCACACTAGTTTGATGATTGTTTCGCTTTCCAGCCTCTGTCTGTCTGTCTGTCTGTCTCCTGTTGCAAGCAAGGCAAATGGCACTGGTGGTGTTCACCTGTTGAGCTGAATGGCCTACTTCCGCACTGTAGAGGTTCTGCAACCCCTAGGTCTCTCTGTTTGACAGCATTCCTCAGGCCCTACCATTAAATATGTCAGTTTTACTCTGTCCTTTTGATTGCATTTATCAAAATTAAACTCCATCTACCACTCCTCACAATCCATGTTTTCATCTAAATCATTTACATAAATGACAAATGAGATTGGACCCAGCTCAGATTCCCATGTTCATCACAGACCTCCAGCCTGGAAAACAACTCTCACTGCCTGCATCAGATACTCCCAGAACATGCACCACACTGGGACATACACTCTGCTCTTTCAAAACAGAAACTAAAGCTGCTTTCACTTTTTAAAATAAAAACAGATGCCATTATTCCAGGGAAAGACAGAAAGAAATAAACAACCAAAAAATGGTATTCCCCAGACTCAGTCCCCTCCAACTATTAGTGGGCAGAGGCCTCAGGGGGGCAAGATAAAAATAAAATCAAGCAAATCAAAGAAAACAACCAATAAATGAACAGCTTTAATGAGGAGACATCTAGACTCAAAATCCTAGCTTGCTCTACCTCATGGATGCTGTCTGACCCACTGTGATCTCCAGCATTTGTTCTTTTCAACTAAATAAATAAATCCTCTCTACGTTGCCACTATTGAACACTCCTGGGAAAGAGACAACAATCATTTAAAATCCAGAGGAAGTACAGCTGTTGATTTCAGATAAAAATATCTTTTTCCTCACACTGACCTCCATCAAGAGCTGCTGTAGCAGCTACAGTGCTGGACTAAAATAAAAGCCACCTGTGCTAAAATTTGGGCAGCTTGACAGCAGTGAGGTCCTGCAGGAGCTAGATTCAGAACACTGCTAACATGATGACACAGCCTTGCTCGACGCTGGTTCAAAGGAGGAATGGTTAGGTGTTGAAGCCATTTGTGATTATGATGACTTACATGTTGTTGTGGATCCATCGAAAGATGATGGACAAACTGCATGCTGCAACTAAAGCAGATAAGAACACTCCACAAATGCTTTGTGATTGATGCTGTCAAAAATGTTTAGGAGGTTCAAGAGGGCCACATGCAGCAGTGAGAACCATGTCCATTGTGCCCGACTGTGGCTGAAAGTCACCCTGAGGCTCCGGGAGGTGTTCCTCAGCCACAGGGTGCAGACAGCTGAAAAAAAACTTGGACACTGGTTTCCCAATGGTCGACATCAGGGATATTTCCCTGCAGTGTTGAAGTCTGACATGCTCCTGTTTTGAAAATACTCACGACTTTGGCATCTGGGAGGTCTCCTGGGATGCTCTCCTCCTTCCAGTTAAGGCAGAGAAGCACATTCAGCTGCACTGGAGCTCACTGCCTCTGCACTTCATTGCCTCAGGGGGAATACCAATTGCACCTGCAGCCTTGTTCTTGAGCTGCAGGAGAGCCTTCTCTCTTTTGTCCAGGACTTGGCGATTGCTGAGCTCCTTGTGTATAATATGCTGTGGGATGCAATTCAAGAATTTCCATGTACACCTGCCAGTCAAGTCTCACAGACTGGACCAGGGGAACAGACCCTACTAGGAAATGATACTCAATGAGGCTCACTCAGCTGACCACGTTCCAATCATTACCTCCATCCCCATCTAATTCCTGGGTCAAAAGCCCATTCTGTATCCTGTGGCGTATCTTGAGTCATTTTCCTCCTAGGTCCACTTTCTCAGACTCTCGCTTGGAGATTGAAGGCATGTGCTGGACTGTGACCAAGCTCTTACATCAGATCAGAAATTCTGCAGGTGGCAATGGCATCAAGGTTGTGACATCTGCCGTTTCCATCACACCCTCAGAGATTTCTTCCACACTGTGTGAATGGGGAGAGCTCATTGGTGCAGACAGCCTTGCCAGATGTTCTGGAAGAAAGTGAGGACTGCAGATGCTGGAGATCAGAGCTGAAAATGTGTTGCTGGAAAAGCGCAGCAGGTCAGGCAGCATCCAAGGAGCAAGGAGAATCGACGTTTCGGGCATGAGCCCTTCTTCAGGACGGGCTCCTGAAGAAGGGCTCATGCCCGAAACATCGATTCTCCAGATGTTCTGGGGGCTTGTTATGTCTTGCTCCAGGTCACTTGTGTGGTTACAGTGATCATGTGATCCTCACAATTGTTCAGGATTGTCTCTCTGATACAAGCATTGTACATCAACAGAACTGTCCTCATTTTGACCATGACTCGTACTCATGCATGGCCATTCCCACGGTTTCAACGGCACATTCTGTCCTATAAAGTAAACTGGCTCATACACAAACGGGAGATTTGTGGCCGGCATTGGCATTCCTGGTGCTGTTTCACTTTCCCCGTAATGTCTGAGAAGATCAGATTTAACCTGGTGTGGAGACTTCTCTGCATTAGCAACTCTGGTGGCGATGTCCCTGCAGTTGTGTGTGCTCTGTTTGTAACATCAAACAGAAACTGGACAACTTAGTTTCCAGTGAAGTCGTCAGCTGTTTTCTGAAGCATGCCTTCAAAGTTTGGACTGACTTTTGGACTACATATACAGCTGTCATGACATGCCAAATGGCATTCAACTTTAGGAAATACTCAAAACACAACTGCTAGTTAATGAATGCCCATTATCTGTGACCAACACGTCCAGACACCAGACGCTCACAGCTTTTCAAACATCATCTTCACATTTTACAAATGAACATTATGCACATCTAACCACTAGAATGGGCATGCACAATGACTAATTTACAGATCCCTGGCTCAGCATTTCTTTCAAATCTACAAAAGCAAATCGACCAATAATGGGTATCAACAGTGCTGCTCCAATGGCAAACTACAGTGGCTTGATGATCGCTTCGCTCTCCAGGCTCATGCCTCTACTTTTGCACACAAGGCGAATGGCACTGGTGGTGTGGACCTATTGTGTCAAAAGGCCTGCCTCCGCTCTGTAGAGGTTCTGTCAACCCCTGGGACTCTCGGTTCAACAACAATCCACAGGCCCTGCCATTAACTGTGTAAGCCTTGCCTTGCAACTCTTTCCAATTTGCAACAATTTGCATTTATCAAAGTGAAACCCCAACTGCCACTCCTCACCAACCATCCATCCTGTATTCTCATCCAAATCTTTACATAAATGACAAATGGCATTGGACCCAGCACCGATTCCTGTATTCGTCACAGGCTTCCAATCTGAATAACACCATTACTGCCTGTATCAGCCACGACTAGAACAGGCACAAGACCGTGACATACACTTCGCTCTTTCAAAAAGAATCTAAAGCTACTTGTTGAACAAATAAGACACTATTCTGCAGAAAGACAGAAATACATCATCAAAACTTGGCTCTGCCTGGAT